>NW_019154137.1:7952750-7961472 GCF_002288905.1 Enhydra lutris kenyoni
AGACACAAAAAGATAGAAAGATTGAAGAAGACACAAAAAGATAGAAAAACATTACACTCATGGGATCAGAAAAATAAACATTATTAAAATGTCTATGCTCCTCAGAGAAATCTACACTTTCAATGACATCCCAATCAAAATACCAATGGCATTTTTCAAAGTGCTGAAACAAACAATCCTAAAATTTGAATGGGACCACAAAAGACCCCGAATACCTAGGGAAATGTTAAAAAAGAACAACAAAGCTGGGGCCATCATGTTGCCTGATTTCAAGCTATATTACAAAGCTGTGATCACCAAGATTATATGGTACTGGCACAAAAACAGACACCTAGACCAATGGAACAGAATAGAGGTCCCAGATATGGACTCTCAACTCTATGGTCAAATCTTTGACAAAGCTGAAAAAAATGTCCAATACAAAAAAGACAGTCTCTTCAGTAAATGGTGTTGGGAAAATTGGACAGCTATATACAGAAGAATGAAACTTGACCATTCTCTTACACCATACACAAAGATAAGCTCTAAATGTGTGAAAGACTTCAATGTGGGACAGGAATCCATCAAAATCCTAGAGGAGAACACATTGGCCACAGCAACTTCTTTCAGGACATGTCTCCAATGGCAAGGGAAACAAAAGCGAAAACCAACTTTTGGGATTTCATCAAAATAAAAAGCTTCTGCACAGCAAAGGAAACAGTCAACAAAACAAAGAGGTAACCCACGGAATGGGAGAAGATATTTGCAAATGACATCACAGACAAAGGGCTGATATCCAGGATTCATAAAAATCTCAACTCCCCCAAACCAGATAATCACATCAAAAATTGGGCAGAAGAAATGAACAGATACTTCTCCAAAGAAGACATAGGAGGGGCTAATAGACACATGAAAAAAATGTTTATTGTCATTAGTCATCATAGAAATTCAAATCAAAACCACATTGAGATACCACCTTACACCAGTTAGAATGGCAAAAATTGACAAGGTAAGAAATAACAAATGTTGGAGAGGTTGTGGAAAATGGGGAACCCTCTTACACTGTTGGTGGGAATGCAAGTTGGTGCAGCCACTTTGGAAAACAGTGTGGAGGTCCTCAGAAAATTAAAAGTAGAGCTACTCTATGATCCAGCAATTTCGTGATTAGGTATTTACCCCAGTGATGCAGAAGTGTGAAAAGATGGGTCATATCCTCTCCAGTGTTCATAGCAGCAATGTCCACAATAGCCAGTCTGTGGAAAGAGCTGAGATACTCTTCAACAGATGAATGGATAAAGAAGATGTGGTCCATATATACAATAGACTATTACTCAGCCATCAGAAAAGATGAATACCCAATTTTTGCATCAGCATGCGTGGGATTGGAGGAGATTATGCTAAGTGAGATAAGTCAAGAAGAAAAGTCAGTTATCATATGGTTTCACTTATTTGTGGAATTTAAGGAATAGCATGGAGGATATTAGGAGAAGGAAGGGAAAAATGAAGGGTGGGAAATCAGAGTGGGAGAGCAACTATGAGAGACTATGGGCTCTGAGGAACAAACTGAGTGTTTTAGAGGGGAGAGGGATGGAGGGAGGGGTTAGCCCAGTGATGGGTCTTAGGGAGGGCAGGATTGGATGGAGCACTGTGTGTTATACCCAAACAATGAATCATGGAACACTACATCAAAAACTAATGATATACGGTATGGTAACTAACATAACATAATAACAAGAAATAAAATTAATCAGGAAGACAGCAAAAAAGAAAGATGTGATATTTACATTGGATTATTACTCATCCATCAAAAAGAATGAAATATTGCCACTTACAATGATGTGTTTTGAGCTAGAAACTATTATGCTAAGAGAAATAAGTCAGTCAAAGACAGACAAATACCACATGGTTACACTCATACGTGGAAGTTAAGAAACAAAACAAATGAATACAGGGAGAAAAATGAGAGAGGAAAACCAAGGACCAGACTCTTAACAATAGAGAACAAACTGAGGGTTACCAGAGGGTGGTGGGTGGGAAGATGGGTTAAACAGGTGATGGATATTAAGGACTGCACTTGTGATGAACACTGGGTGTTGTATGTTTGAGTGTTGAACTACTAAATTCTGCACCTGAAACTGAAACTACTATTACACTGTATGTTAACTTGTTAACTAACATAAATAAAAACTTGGAAGAAAAAATTAAAATAATTGCTACATCATTATTAACTAAACCTCCATACTGTTTCCCAAAAGAGCTGGACCAGTTTGCATTCCCACCAACAGTCTAAGAGGGTTCCCTTTTCTCCGCATCCTTGCTAACATCTTTTGTTTTCTGTATTGTTAATTTTAACCATTCTGACAGGTGTGAGGTGATATCTCATACTAGTTTTGATTTGTATTTCCCTGATGCTGAGTAGTGTCAAGCATCTTTTCACATGTCTGTTAGTTATCTGTATGTCTTCTTTGGAAAAATGTCTATTCATGTCTGCTGCCCATTCTTAACAGGATCATTTGTTTTTTGGGTATTGAGTTTGATAAGTTCTTTGTAGATTTTGGATTCTAACCCTTTATCAGATGTGTCATTTGTAAATATCTTCTCCCACTGTGAAGGTTGCTTTTAGTTTTATTGACTGTTGTCACTGTTATCAACAGTGACAGTTCCTTCACTGTTCAGGAAATTTTAATTTTGATGATGTCCCAGTAGTTTATTTTTACTTTTGTTTCCCTTGCCTCAGGAGACATATCTAGTAACAAGTTGCTATGGCTGATGTCAACATGGATACTGCCTGAATTCTCATCTTGGATTTTAATAGTTCCCTGTCCCACACTTAGGTCATAAATCCATTTTGAATTTATTTTTGTGTATGATGTAAGAAAGTGGTCTAGATTGATTCTTCTGCACATTTCAGTTCCCCTTTCCCAATACCATTTGTTGAAGAGACTGTCCTTTTATTACTGGATATTCTTTCTTCTTTTGTTGAAGATCAGTTGACCATATACTGTGGGTTCATTTTTTGGTTTGCTATTCTGTTCTGTTGATGTATGTGTCTATTTTTGTGCCAATACCATATTATCTTGTTGCCTACAGCTTTGCAAAATAGTTTGAACTCTGAAATTGTGATGTCTCCAGCTTTGCTTTTTTTTTTTTTTCAAGATTGCTTTGGCTATTCAAGGCCTTTGTCATTCCATACAAATTTTCTGGATTGTTTGTTCTAGCTCTGTGAAAAATGCTGGTGGGATTTTGATAGAGATTCCATCAAATGTGTAGATTGCTCTGGGTAGTATAGACATTTTAATGATATTTGTTCTTCCAATCAATGAGCATGGAATGTTTTTCCATTTCTTTGTGTTATTATCAATTTATTCCATCTGTGTTTTATAGTTTTCTGAGTGCAGATCTTTTATTTCTTTGGTTAGGCTTATTCTTAGTTATCTCATATATTTTGTTACAATTGTAAATGGGATCAATTCCTTGATTTCTCTTTCTCTTTCTCCTAATTATTGGTGTATAGAAATGTAACAGATTTATGTATGTTGATTTTGTATCCTGCGACTTTGCTGAGTTTGGGTATCAGGTCTAACAATTTTTATTGGAGTCTTTTGGGTTTTCTACTTACAGCATTGTGTTATCTGCAAATATCCAAAGTTTGGCTTCTTCCTTGCTGATTTGGATGCCTTTTATTTCTTTTTGTTGTCTGATTGCTGAGTCTAGAACTTCCAATACTATGATAAATGACAGTGGTGAGAGTGCACATCCCTGTCTTTTTCCTGACCAGAGGAAAATCTCTTGGGTTTTCCTGATTGAGAATGATATTAGCTGTGGGACTTTCATATATGGCCTTCATGATGTTAAGGTATGTTCCCTCTATCGCTACTTTGTTGAGGGTTTTTGTTATGAATGGATGTTGTATTTTATCAAATGCTTTTTCTGCATCTATTAAAATTATCATATGGTTCTTATAATTTCTTTTGTTAATGTGGTATATAATGTTGATTCATTTGCAAATATTGAACCATTCTTACAGCCCAGAAATTAATCTTGGTTCATTGGGATGAATCATTCTTTCAATGTATTGTTAGATTCAGTTTGGTAGTAATTTATTAAGAATTTTTGTATCCATGTTCATCAGATATATTTGCCTTCCTTTTTTTTTAATTTTTTATTTATTTTCAGTGTAACAGTATTCACAGTTTTTGCACCACGCCCAGTGCTCCATGCAATCCATGCCCTCTCTAATACCCACCACCTGGTTCCCCCAACCTCCCACCCCCAACCCTTCAAAACCCTCAGATTATTTTTCAGAGTCCATAGTCTCTCATGGTTCACCTCCCCTTCCAATATCCCTCAGCTCCCTTCTCCTCTCCATCTCCCCTTGTCCTCCATGCTATTTGTTATGCTCCAAAAATAAGTGAAACCATATGATAATTGACTCTCTCTGCTTGACTTATTTCACTCAGCATAATCTCTTCCAGTCCCGTCCATGTTGCTACAAAAGTTGGGTATTCATCCTTTCTGATGGAGGCGTAATACTCCATAGCGTATATGGACCATATCTTCCTTATCCATTTGTCCGTTGAAGGGCATCTTGGTTCTTTACACAGTTTGGCGACCATGGCCATTGCTGCTATAAACATTGGGGTACAGATGGCCCTTCTTTTGAGTACATCTGTATCTTTGGGGTAAATACCCAGTAGTGCAATTGCAGGGTCATAGGGAAGCTCTATTTTTAATTTCTTGAGGAATCTCCACACTGTTTTCCAAAGTGGCTGCACCAACTTGCATTCCCACCAACAGTGTACAAGGGTTCCCCTTTCCCCACATCCTCTCCAACACATGTTGTTTCCTGTCTTGCTAATTTTGGTCATTCTAACTGGTGTAAGGTGGTATCTCAATGTGGTTTTAATTTGAATCTCCCTGATGGCTAGTGATGATGAACATTTTTTCATGTGTCTGATAGCCATTTGTATGTCTTCATCGAAGAAGTGTCTGTTCATATCTTCTGCCCATTTTTTAAATATGATTGTCTGTTTTGTGTGTGTTGAGTTTGAGGAGTTCTTTATAGATCCCAGATATCAACCTTTTGTCTGTACTGTCATTTGCAAATATCTCCTCCCGTTCCGTGGTTTGCCTCTTTGTTTCATTGACTGTTTCCTTTGCTGTGCAGAAGCTTTTGATCTTGATGAAGTCCCCAAAGTCTATTTTTGCTTTTGTTTCCTTTGCCTTTGGAGACATATCTTGAAAGAAGTTGCTGTGGCTGATACCGAAGAGGTTACTGCCTATGTTCTCCTCTAGGATTCTGATGGATTCCTGTCTCACATTAAGGTCTTTTATCCATTTCGAGTTTATCTTTGTGTATGGTGTAAGAGAATGGTCGAGTTTCATTCTTCTACATATAGCTGTCCAGTTTTCCCAGCACCATTTATTGAAGAGACTGTCTTTTGTCCACTGTATATTTTTTCCTGTTTTGTCGAAGATTATTTGCCCATAGAGTTGAGGGTCCCTATCTGGGCTCTCTACTCTGTTCCACTGGTCTATGTGTCTGTTTTTATGCCAGTACCATGCTGTCTTGGTGATCACAGCTTTGTAGTAAAGCTTGAAATCAGGTAACGTGATGCCCCCAGTTTTATTTTTGTTTTTCAACATTTCCTTAGTGATTCGGGGTCTCTTCTGATTCCATACAAATTTTAGGATTGTTTGCTCCAGCTCTTTGAAAAATTCCGGTGGAATTTTGATCGGAATGGCATTAAAAGTATAGATTGCTCTAGGCAGTGTAGACATTTTAACAATGTTTATCCTTCCGATCCAAGAGCATGGAATGGTCTTCCATCTTTTTGTGTCTTCTTCAATTTCTTTCATGAGTGTTCTGTAGTTCCTCTAGTACAGTTCCTTTACCTCTTTGGTTAGGTTTATTCCCAGGTATCTTATGGTTTTTGGTGCTATAGTACATGGAATCGATTCCCTAATTTCCCTTTCCGTATTTTCATTGTTAGTGTATAAGAAAGCCACTGATTTCTTTACATTGACTTTGTATCCTGCCACATTGCTGAATTGCTGTATGAGTTCTAGTAGTTTGGGGGTGGAGTCTTTTGGGTTTTCCATATAAATAATCATGTCATCTGTGAAGAGAGAGAGAGTTTGACTTCTTCATTGCCAATTTGGATACCTTTTATTTCTCTTTGTTGTCTGATTGCTGTTGCTAAGACTTCTAATACTATGTTGAACAAGAGTGGTGAGAGTGGGCATCCTTGTCCTGTTCCTGATCTCAACAGGAAGGCTGCAAGCTTTTTCCCATTGAGGATGATATTTGCTGTGGGTCTTTCATAGATAGATTTTCTGAAGTTCAGGAATGTTCCCTCTATCCCTATCCTTTGAAGCATTTTAATCAGGAACAGATGCTGGATTTTGTCAAATGCTTTTTCTGCATCAATTGAGAGGACCTTGTGGTTCTTCTCTCTTCTCTTATTAATTTTTTCTATCACACTGATTGATTTGCGAATGTTGAACAATCCTTGTAGCCCAGGGATGAATCCCACCTGGTCATGGTGGATAATCTTTTTAATGTGCTGTTGGATCCTGTTTGCTAGGATCTTGTTGAGAAACTTAGCATCCATATTCTTCAGTGATATTGGTCTGAAATTCTCCTTTTTGGTAGGGTCTTTGCCTGGTTTGGGGATCAGGGTAATGCTGGCTTCATAAAAAGAGTCTGGAAGTTTTCCTTCTGCTTCAATTTTTTGAAACAGCTTCAGGAGAATAGGTGTTATTTCTTCTTTGAAAGTTTGGTAGAATTCCCCAGGGAATCCATCATGTCCTGGGCTCTTGTTTTTTGGGAGGTTTTTGATCACTGCTTCAATCTCGTTACTAGATATCGGTCTATTTAGGTTGTCGATTTCTTCCTGGTTCAATTTTGGGAGTTTATAGTTTTCCAGGAATGTATCCATTTCATCTAGGTTGCTTAGCTTATTGGCTATAACTGTTGATAATAATTTCTGATGATTGTTTCTACTTCCTTGGTGTTAGTTGTGATCTCTCCCTTTTCATTCATAATTTTATGAATTTGGGCTTTCTCTCTTTTCTTTTGGATTAGTGTGGCCAATGGTTTATCGATCTTATTGATTCTTTCAAAAAACCAGCTTCTAGTTTCATTGATACGTTCTACTGTATCTCTAATTTCTACCTCATTGATCTCTGCTCTAATCTTGATTATTTCCCTTCTTATGTGTGGAGTTGGTTTGATTTGTTGTTGATTCTCCAGTTCTTTAACGTGTAGAGACAGCTGGTATGTTCTGGATTTTTCAATTTTTTTTGAGGGAGGCTTGGATGGCCATGTATTTCCCCCTTAGGACCGCCTTTGCTGTATCCCACAAGTTTTGGACCAAAGTGTCTTCATTCTCATTGGTTTCCATGAATTGTTTCAGTTCTTCTTTGATCTCCTGGTTGATCCAAGAATTCTTAAGCAAGGTGGTCTTTAGCTTCCAGTTGTTTGAGTTCCTTCCGAACTTTTCCTTGTGATTGAGTTCCAGTTTCAAAGCATTATGATCTGAGAATAGGCAGGGAATAATTTCAGTCTTTTGGTATCGGTTGAATCCTGATTTGTGACCCCATATGTGGTCTATTCTTGAGAAGGTTCCATGTGCACTTGAGAAGAATGAGTATTCTGTTGTTTTAGGGTGGAATGTTCTGTATATATCTATGAGGTCCATCTGGTCCAATGCGTCATTCAATACTCTTGTTTCTTTATTGATTTTCTGCTTTGATGATCTATTTGTGAGAGAGGTATGTTAAGATCTCCTACTATTAATGTATTCATAACAATATGACTCTTTATCTTGATTAACAGTTTTCTTATGTAATTGGCTGCTCCCATATTGGGGGCATAGATATTTACAATTGTCAGATCATCTTGGTGGGTAGTCCCTTTAAGAATTATGTAGTGTCCTTCTGCATCTCTGACTACAGTCTTTAGTTTAAAATCTAATTTATCTGATATGAGAATCACTACCCCGGCCTTCTTTTGAGGCCCATTGGCATGGAAGATTCTTCTCCATCCCTTCACTTTCAGTCTGGGTGTATCTTTAGGTTCAAAATGGGTCTCTTGTAGACAACATATGGATGGGTCCTGTCATTTTATCCAATCTGCAACCCTGTGTCAATTTATGGGCGCATTTAGGCCATTCACATTGAGAGTGATTATTGATAGATACGTTTTTATTGACATCGTGTTACCTTTGAAGTCTTTCTTTCTGTAGATTGTCTCTGTATTTCTGTTCAAATGTTATTCTTAGGATTTTTCCTCTTTTATAGAACCACCCTTAATATTTCCTGCAGTGTTGGCTTGGTGGTTGCATAGTCTTTTAAGCCTTGCCGGTCTTGGAAACTCTTTATCTCTCCATCCATTTTGAATGTCAGTCTTGCTGGATAAAGTATTCTTGGCTTCATGTTCTTCTCATTTAGTGCCCTGAATATATCTTGCCAGCCCTTTGTGGTTTGCCAGGTTTCTGTGGACAGGTCTGACATTATTCTGATGGGCTTTCCTCTGTAAGTAAGGAGCCTCTTTGTCCTAACCTCTTTGAAGAGATTGTATCTACAATTATGATTCCTCACTTTGACTATCAGGTGTCTTGATGTTTTTTTGGAATCTATAATCTTGGGTGGAGACCGTTCAGCCTCTAGTACATGAACGCTGGTTCCATTTACGAGATTGGGAAAATTTTCATGAAGAACTTGTTCCACTATATCTTCT
>NW_019154137.1:7964472-7975016 GCF_002288905.1 Enhydra lutris kenyoni
GGTGGAAGAAAAAGTTGGGAGAGTGGTTATAAATTCTCAGTGTGGGCAAGGAAGTTTATTTTGATTCTTCCTGGATGTATCTTGATATCTTTGTTAAAGGACTCAACTTTCCTAAGATAAAGGGGGATTAAAAATTGGTTTACCTATAGGGGTAGCATTGATTGGGGACAGGGGATTACCTTGAAGTTTAACTCTATATGAATATTAGAAAATAAAAATAAAAAAGGAATAAACTAGACTAAACTGAACTAAAATTTAGGAAAAAAATTTAAAAAATAAAAATGCACAAGAAAAACACAGGTGTATGTATCAAAATGTTCAGGTTAGAAGGTTATTATGGAATTTCATGTACTGGACATCTCACTGTGATGGTAAATAGGTTAAAAAATATTTAAAAAATGAACCAGAATAGTGGGAATGAGTTAAAAATAAAAGTTGTCCTGGGCGCCTGGGTGTCTCAGTTGGTTAAGCAACTGCCTTCAGCTCAGGTCATGATCCTGGAGTCCCGGGATCGAGTCCCTCATCGGGCTCCCAGCTCCACAGGGAGTCTGCTTCTCCCTCTGACCTTCTCCTCGCTCATGCTCTCTCTCACTGTCTCTCTCTCTTTCAAATAAATAAATAAAATGCTTAAAAAAAAATAAAAGTTGTCCTATGAAGTAGTGGTGGTTGCTCTCTTGTCATTTTTTTTTCTTTTTCTTTCCTGCTTGGTTTTCTGAGGGAGGGGCCTGTCACATGGGTTTTCAGTCAATGATGTTCCCTGAGTTAAGTCCTCCTGCCCCCCTCAAGGGGGTGGGCTCTGAGGAAACCGGTTTTTTTCAGGCTTTTGTCCTCTGGAGGTTTTTGCTTGTTCACTTTTTTTTTTCTCTTGCCTTGACCACTTTTGATGGTTTTGTAGGTTTAGAGGAAAGCAAACCCCACCCTGACCTCCCTCTCAGAGAGAAGCCTCAGCCTGGTATCTGTGGGTGCTGCAGAGCCCATATAAATTCCCCCTTGGCCGCTAGCAGAGCAGGTTCCAAGTCGCAGTCCCTGGGGACGCAGGATATTCTGCTTGTACTCAAAACTACGGCTGCGGCGGCTGTCTGTGCAGCTCCAGACCACCAAAGAGGTTCTAAGCCGCGATTGCACACTGAGATTTTCCCACTGGCCTGAGCTGGAGCTGGGAGTGCCTGGTCTTTCTGGGTCAAAGAGCGCCTGGCTTGTGCTCACCTCTCTCAGGGGAGGGTGTGGGTCACGCGTGCATCTCAGGCTCTGAAACAATGGCGTGGGTCTAAGAGTGCCTGGCTGGGCCTTCTCACACCTCTCTCAGGGGAGGGTGAGGGGCGCACGTCTCAGGCTCTGTAGCATGGCTCAGCATTCTGCCATCTGGTGAGGCTCCCAGCCCCTCACAGGAGCCAGACCCCATGCGTTCTCTGGCACGGCTGGTGGCTCAGGGACCAAGACCTTGTTTCTCTGCCACACTCTCTGTGGCTCAGCGCCAGGGGAGGCTGTCCTGGGTCCAGGGACTTAAGCCCCTGTCTCTAGCTGCCCCGATTCCCACAATTCCCCACGCGCTCCTTTGCTCTTTCTGAGTGCTTTCAACCAGTCTCCAAGTTAATGCTGGTCCCCAGATGCAGGGCGCTCTCGTGTTAGGGGTATTACTTTCCAATCGGTCGCCTCTGGTGCCTCCCTCCCCCTTTTGTTTATCTTCCGATATCAGTCCGACATTCCCACTCCACTTTACCTGCCCACTGGCATCTTCTGCCCCTGTAGAGATCCAGACATGTATAATTCTGATCTCAGGCTGATTTCATGGGTGATCGGAGTTCTTTGGTAGGTAATCAGCTCACTTTAGGGTACAGGTTGAAACAGCGCCTCCTCCTACTTCCCCGCCATCTTGTCTCTGAGTGCCACCCAAAATGTTTTTTTTTTTTTAATTTTTAATTTTTTCAGCGTAACAGTATTCATTATTTTTGCACCACACCCAGTGCTCCATGCAATCCGTGGGTATTGTAGAGGGCACGGATTGCAAAATGTTTTTTAAAATCAATCTTTCTTGAGTAATTTTCTGTCTTAGAGTCTCTGTTTTTACATCTGGCTTGTGGAAATATCATTTTTCAAATCAAGAAGAACTTTAAATATCCAAACCTTCTTTCCTTTGACTTTCTTCCCCTTTTCAGTGCTTTTTTGGGGCCAGTATGTGCCAGTATAGTGCACAGGCACTTTTTCTTAGAGCAATGAGGCAAATGCCTACTCATATAGATTACTTTCCTGTCAACTCGTCCCTTTGGAGGGACAAAACATTCACACGGTAACCTATAGATGTATGGATGTGTACATATAATACCTGTTCTCTCATATATATGAATATAAATATATAAAATAGATGATTCTGTTTTCATGCCAACATGTTTTGATATCAATAAATATTTTACCTTAAGGTACTTATGCTGACATTAACCCACCCTTGACTAAAAATGGGTCATGTGAAGTTAAAATAAAAAGGATCAGAGAACAATTTTATTTTTTATGTTTTTATTATGTTAAATTAGCCAACATATAGTACATCATTAGTTTCTGAGAGCAATTTTAAAAGCTTTTCATATTTTACCAATATAATCTTACCGTAAGATATTATGAAAATACTAAAATATAACCCATCTCTCTATCTCTCTGTCTCTTTCTCTCTCTCTCTCACACACATACTTTTATGTCTACAGAAAACAATATATGCACATAATGGCCTAATGTTTTATATCTCATACTTTCCCCATTCTGAATTCTTACTTTATACAAAATAACACAACTCTGCTGCCATAGGGCATATAAGAAAAATGAAATCTGGAGTAACTATGAATTATGATATCTATTAAAGATTTAGGATGTATGTAAAAGACACACATAATATCTCCAGTATTTTTTTGTTTTCTTTCTTTTTTTTTTTTTTTTTTTGGTTTGTGAAAGGAAGACTACAGTGTGATTTCTTAAGGTTGTACAACATGGTAATTTATTATAGATAAAAGTGACTAATGCACCATCACTACAGTACTAGAGTACCCTGAATCTGACTGTATATTTACATTTAAAAAAAAAACATTATTTGTTTATTTGAGAGAATGAAAGCATGAACAGAGGGAGCGGCAGAAGGAGAAGCAGATTCCCTGCTGAGTGGGGAGCTCGGGGTAGGGCTCAATCCCAGGACCTTGGGAACCTGACCTGAACCAAAGGCAGATGCTTAGCCAACTGAGCCACACAGGCACCCCAACCATGTATTTATCTTTACCAGTGAGTTTTATAATTTCATGTGCTTTCATGTTGTTATTTAGTGACCTTTCATTTCAATTTAAAGAATTCCTTTTAGCATATTTGTAAACCAGCTCTAGTGGTAAAAAAAAACCTTAGCTTTTGTTTGGGAATGGCTTTACCTCTCCATTTCTGAAGGACAGCTTTTCCAAATAGAATATTGACTGGCAGAATTTTTTTCCTTGAGCATTTTGAATATATCATCCCACTCTCTCCTGGCCTGCAAAGTTCCTGCTGAGAAAACTACTGATAGCCTTATAGGGGTTCCCTTGTATGTGGTGAGTACATTTTGCTTCTTTCAAAATTCTCTTTCTTAATTTTCTGTCATTTTTCATTTGTTAATTTGATTATAATGTGTCTCAGGGTAATCTTTGGGTTGATCTTGCTTGGGGCACTTTGAGCTTCCTGTATCTGCAGTTCCATATCTCTCCTAAGATTTGGGAGGTTTTCTGCCATTATTTCTTTAAATAAACTTTCTGTCGCTTTCCCTCTCTCTCTTCTTCTGTACCTACATACATTTTCTTGACAGGGTACCATAGGTTTGTATGCTTTCTTCACTCTTTTTTTTTTTTTTTTTTTTTTGCTCTTTGTTCCTTTAACTGGCTAATTTCAAATGACCTATCCTCGAGTTTTCTGATTTTTTCCTCTGCATGATTGAAGCTCTCTGTTGAAGCTCTCTGTTGAATTTTTTCAGTTCTTTCATTATATTTTTCAGCTTTAGGATTTCTGTTTAGGTTTTATATGGCTTCTATTTCTTTATTAAACTTCTCATATTGTTCATGCATTATTTTCCCGATTCTGTTTCATTGTCTACCTGTGTTTTCTCTCATTTCATTGAGCTTATTTAAGAAAATTATTTTGAATTCTTTGTTAGATTATTTATAGATATTTGTTTCTTTGGGGTTGGTTATTGCAGTTGTATTAATTTCCTTTGGTGGTGTCATGTTTATCTGATTCTTTGTACTTAGTGTTACCTTGCATTGGTGTCTGTGCGTATTAGGATGCAAACACTTCTTCCAGGCTTTACAGACTGTTTTGGCAAGTAAAGACCTTCCCTTGTCAGGTCCCCAGGCTGATGGAATTATCTTTGGAATCATAGTCTAGTGGGGTTGGAGCTGGGGCAAATGACTACTGCTGGGTCTGCAGTGGGGTCTGTGGTTGGCAGGCCTGTTACTAGAGGTTGTCAAGTGTGGATTCTGTTCAGTCCCTGGGTGGATGAGACTCACTTTAGGACATGGTTCCATAGGGCTGGCATTGGGACAAGGGTCTGCAGATGATGGGCCTTTTGCCAAGTGCATGTGTGGGTGTGGTTTCCTCTTAATCCCTGGGATAGCTTTCAACAGGTCACTGGGTGGATCCTAGGGTAGGGAGGATTGGTCTCAAACTGCAGTTGAGAGAGGCTGTAACTGAGTCATTCCTCAATACTTTTGGATTATATAAAGTGAAAAGTAAAGATACACACTCAGTTTATCCAATCTTTCATGTCAATGCTTCCTGAATTTTTCCAAATTTTAGATATCCATGCATTTTAAATTGACTGCAAAAACCAGTGTAGTATCAGATCACCAACTGCCTATCCAGTGTAAAGGAAATCACTGTGGTTGCTGAAATTGGAAATTTCCTTACTTGAATTATTTGAACGTCCCTCTGTTTCCAAAATAGTGTCAATTCATTATTAACATCCTGAAATTGATGTTTTCAATATAAGCAAATTTTTGAACTCTCAGTTTGTTGCAGAGCAATATATTTTATTAGACTTGTATTAAATTAGGAAATTTACCATGCTATTCATTAAAAGCATAAAGATAACATCTCAAATTTCAAATTCCAAGCATATTATTAAAGATGCATCTTTTTGTGATAGAGGAGTCATGGTATAGAATTATTTGAAGAATTATATTTTACATATTATTTTCAATAAAAGTGAAAACTATGAACCCATTGAAATTGCTTACTTTTTCAAAAGTTTGCAGACTTATTGTCTAAAAGATATTCCCTCTGCCAACACCCTGCCCCAAATATGACTTGTACAACAATACATGGTTATTTTTAGTCTATAATATAAAGCTTTTGAAACTCCCTGGAATATTAACCTTCACTGTTGACTTCAACTTATATCCTGTTTTAAAATCTACTATTAAAGTAAGAGTAGAGTTATATAAACTTTTAGGTAGAAGTTATATTGAGTTTTGGTCAGATATAGATGAGATGTAGATGTCCCTCTGGACTGAACTAAAGCAAATGAGATGATATCTTAATGGAATGGTGTGAAAAGAGGTTGGGGGAATCAAGGCTGAGAAGAGAAAAAGACTTCAAACTTAATTTAAATTATGATTTTACTTCAAATCTTTTCCACTGTAAATGGAATAAGCAGATGGAGTGGAGGAAGATGGCAACAAAACTTCCTTGGCTATAACCTACAGTTATAGTTAAGACTATAACTCAACTTTTACCTAGCATGTCATCCAGAGTTTGATAGTTTATATGGTTTAAATGGCTCATTAAAAAAAAGCAAAATAGTAATAGACTTTCTAATGAGTCTAGGAGGTTAAAAATTTTAATTCAAATGATGTATAAACATCCAAGACTAAAACATGCAATGAGCCATTTAGATGATCCAGTAATTTTTTTTATAAAGTGGCATATTTACAATACCATATCATCTTTTATTACCCCGGGCTTAAGTTAACATCATAATGGGGCACCCAAGGTGTTATTCAACTTTGCAAATACATAACTTGCTTTGAAATAAATTACATATTCTACTACTATCAAGAGGCTGCCACCATACAATTGCATAGTGGTAAGACCTAAGATGGCTTTCAAATCTTACCTAGTTAAGAAATTCCTGCCATCTAAGTAATTTTTTTTTCTGGAAATCTTTTTACTGGTTAAGCTTAGGTTTTTCTTCTGCCTTTAACTCTAACATACTCCATGCAAATTTTAATTTTCTTTTTTTTTTATTCCTTTGCATTCTGCACACCAACACAGAAGGAAAAGAAAGTACCTGAAACTTAAATATGGAGGAACTGTTCACAATTGCATTCAGTTTTGTACACTTCTCTCACTCACCTGTCAGTGAAAAATTACCAACCATTATGAAATAGGACAATTTAAGTCAAAAAAAGAACAAAAAAAAACCTCATAAAATATAAACCTAAGTATGGAAATTGTTGTCCTCTTGGAGTCTCCACATCCTTCTCTTCTGTGTACTTATCTACAAATACATTGTTTCCAGGGATAAATGCAACCCCATACTTACTCTTCAGTTGCCCATTTACATATTCTTCTGTCTGCTCCAAGGCTATATTCATGTAGCCATTCAGGCAAGCCAGAACCCCTCAATAATCCACTCTAGAATTCAAATTTTGCCACAACTGATTGTCTAATGATTTCCTTTAAGAAGTCACTAGGGGGTTGCTTCAAAAGACTCATTTTAACAATCCTTATCAAAAATTTGAGAGATAGGAAACCTGAGTTCTAATGCCAGCTCTGCTACTTAATTTAGCTCTATGCCTTGGATAACTCACTTCAACTCTCAAGGCCCCAAGTTCCTCATCTGGTAGGCAGGATCCAAACCCCTGCTCCAACTGCCCCTCCACACAGCTTTTTGAGGGCATCATTAAAATCTTGCTATTTTTATTGTTCTCCTTTTTGCACATTTCCAAAATCTTTTAAATTACCTATAAATCTATCCTCCTTTCAAAATGAGGGTTCATTGAGGGTGAAGAATATATCTTGTTTAGATTTTCAATCTCATTACCTGGCACTGTACTAAATGCATGATGAATAAATAACTTCACTTGATCTCTGATTGCCTCAGTTTCCTATTTCTTATTTCTCCTCCTCTCTTTCCCTCACTTCCATTAGTAAAAACTCTAAGAAATGTGCCACAGGAAGTCTCCTCAGAATTCACATCTTAAGGAAGCATACTGTTTAAATTTCTAACCTCAGGCCTTAAAAATTCTGTTTTGTGAAAATAAAAGAAAAGCTTAACAAGAAATTTTAAGAAAAGCCTACTGTAAAATTTGAATATGAACAGTGAAACTGGGTCAATATAATTGAGTAAGATGGCAAAATGAGTTCCCCAAATGTAATCATACTTGAAAAGCAGTCAGCAATAAAGTGAGTTTTATAGTAAAATTGCAGAAAAACAACGAAAACTTATTCAGGTGACTTTTACTTAGAGTCATCACAGAAGGCTTAAGATTTACAGTGTTAAGAAGAAAAGGAACAGGGAAATGAAGGAAGAAAAAGTAATAAATAAAGTGACTTACAGAGAAATTACTGTATCATTTCTTATAATTTTAATTCCAGTGCAGTTAGTATACAGTATTAGTTTCAGGTGTATATTATAATGACTCAACATTTCCATATATTACTCAGTTCTTATCAAGTATACTCTTAATCCCCTTCACATATTTCACATATTGTATGTTTTTAAAACTCTCAAAATTGAAAAGAACTAATTATCAATATTTATTTGATAAATATTGCAATGTATGTTTAATCTTAAATTTAATACATAGAAATAAATGATTAAGTTTTCAAAGATCAGAGAGAATATAAAGATAATTTGATCAATATAGAGTCTTAAGCAAATGTCTACTGCTTGTTCTCCCTAAAAATCCAACTAAAATTACTGAAAAATACAAGAATTATCCATAACAACATGAAAGAAAAGAAAATACAAATGCAATCAGCAAACTAGAAATTCTGAGGAATTTCTGGAATCTGATTAATGGAGAAACATACACACATAGCCTTAAATTGTTTATAAATCTCTCTCTCAAAATGAATGTTCATTGAAGATACAGAATATGTCTCATCTATCTTTTCAATTTCATTACCTGGCACTGTGCTAGATACATGATTAATAGATAATTTCACTTTATTTCTGATTATCTCAATTTCCTATGTGTTATTTCTCCTCTTCTTTCTTTCCTCCACATTCTAATAGTGAAAACTCTAAGGCAGTAAAGCTGTGGCCTAAAATATGTATGACCTATTGCAGAATTGGGAACAGTTCCTTCCAAGAAAGCCTCAGTTATACTCAAAGCTCTGAGTCAATGATAGTTTTAATACCCTGATGACAGCTCCAAATTTTTTGGAGCTGTCATCAGGGTATTAATTAATGAAGTACATTTGAAAGAGTTGAACTTTCTAGAATCCCCACCTTTATGCTGCATGCATGCTGTAGGGTACAGTGATATTTGTTTTCAGTATATACCCATGAAAATGGTTTTTTTCTGATTACTAGTTCTTTTCTTAAATTTTTATTTAAGAAATATACATACATAGTTTTAAAAGCCAAAGTACTACAAGTCTCATAATGAAAAATGGAAGCCCATAGCACTTCCTACACACCAGAAGCAACTACACTCAACCCTGACTTACGCACTTCTGACTTTACAGTTTTCAGTAACACACACACTTCTAATACTTCATCTCTCTAGTATGGATATATCATTATTTATTTGTTAAATCAGTATTCAATCCTTAAGTTAATAGGACTACATACATTTTTTTTTAAGTTGAATCAATTGGTGTGGCATAGTATCGCTTTCTTTCTTATACAACTACGTATTTTTTCTAGAATTAATAAGTGTTTCAATTTTATTTGTTTAGTTTTCTTTGTAGCTATCACTAACTTGTCTCCAAAGTATCTGATAGGGGCACCTGGGTAGCTCAGTTGGTTCAGCATCAGACTGTTGATTTCAGCTCAGGTCATGATCTCATGGTCCTGAGTTCCATCCCTGCATCAGGCTCCATGCTCAGCATGGAGTCTGCTTGTCTCTCTCCCTTTGCTCCTCCCCCTAACCTTCTTTTTCTCCATCTCTCTCTCAAAAAAATAAATAAATAAAATCTTAAAAAACAAAACAAAACAAAAAACAAAAGTATCTGACAAAACATTATAGCTCAGTGTGGTCACACACCAGAGATAATTTTTAGGTTACATTTTTTTTTTCTTTGGAGGCATTACTCTTGAATACCTCCATTCTCTTACTCCATTCACAGTTGATACATTTTACTGCTACTGCATAACTATGATTTTGAGAGTTCTATTCATCATCCTAAGAAATCCCACTACTTTTTTTTTTCTCTTAAATAACCCATTCCCAAGACATAAAAATTTCCTTTTTGTTGGTTTACTCTTCCCTGAAAGAACTATCTTTCAAGGAATTATCTCTGTCTAATGAGATTGAAAATCTAAACAAGATATATTCTTCACCCTCAATGAACCCTCATTTTGAAAGGAGGATAGATTTATAGGTAAATTATCTCTGTCTTCCTCCTTAACTTCCTTTTCTTCTATCACTATTTATTTTGTTCTATGAACTTTAAAGATGGAAGATTTCTTCATAAATCTAGTGTTTGTTCAGTAATATTTAAGAACAAAAACAGGCATAAAAAAGCTGATTAAAAATTCATTATGTGAGAGTGGGCTCCACAGTGACTGGTGGATCTCTCAATGAGTGATTGTGAACCCAATAATGTCATATGGTTACTCTAAAGTGTTAGTATTTGAAAGTTTTTTGAGGAATAGTTAGATTCCTCAAAGAAATAGTCTAAACAGTTACTTTGTTAGGAGTGAGTTCTATTCTCTGGACTTCAGTGTTTTGGGGTTAAGAGGGGGATGATGGGGAGAAGGGGCAAGAAGGTGGAGAAGATTGCAACTGGTCCCCTATAGTGAGCTAATTATCTACCAAAACACTATGAACACCCATGAAATCAGCCTGAGATGTAGGATTATGCACTTCTGATCTCTAAAGGGGCAGAAGACGTCAGTGGACAGGTAAAGCAGAGTGAGAATGATGGGACTGATATGACAGAAGGGGGAGGGATGACACAAGGGGGATAGAGCCACCAGAACTGACCCACTGGAAAGTAATACCCCAATATGAAAGTGCCCTGTGACTAGGGACCAGTGTTAACTTGGAGTGTGGTTAAAAGCACTCAAAAAGCGGAAAAGATCTTATGTGGCAACTGGAGGAATTGGGTGGTCATGGGCACAGGCTTAAGCCCACAGAAGCAGGATAGCCACCACCCATTACCACCCCTGCCAGAGAGAGTGCAGCAAAGCCTCCAGGCCATGGTCCTTGAGTCCCAGGCATTCCGCTGCTTGCACCACCGCTGGGCTAGGTGCACACCCACCAGCACGCAAGAGGGAATCAGATGTGTGTGCCAGCCAGTGCTCGCTAGAACCACAGCCTTTAGCTCTCTGTATGCACTGCATGACTGGGGTCTGAAATTCTCTCCCCACC
>NW_019154137.1:7980016-8022835 GCF_002288905.1 Enhydra lutris kenyoni
GGGGTGGGGTTATGGGCATTGGGGAGGGTATGTGCTATGATGAGTGCTGTGAAGTGTGTAAACCTGGCGATTCACAGACCTGTACCCCTGGGGATAAAAATATATTATATGTTTATAAAAAAGAAAATCAAAATAAAAAAAAATAAGAAACATCTGAGAAACCGTCAGCCCAGAGGAGCCTAAGGATACATGACAAGTCTTAGCGATGTGTGACTGTAGGACAGAAATAGGAAACTGGGGGAAAACCATTATAATCTAAATAAATACAAGTTCAGTTATTAAAAAAAAAAAAACACACCAATTTCCAAAGAGCCCAGCCCCTTGAAAAGAAGCAGGAGGACTTAACCCATGCAAGACTAACTGAAAAACAATGTGGCAGGCCCCTCCCCCAGAAACCCAACCAAAAAAATGAGAGGACAATCACCATAGGGTCCCTGTAAAACTGTAAAACCCCAACATCAGGGGAAAACATGATATTAAGCCCCCATGTTGCCGTAAAACCTGTATATTTCATAGATAGAACTTTTATTTTTAATTTGTTCTCACTATTCTTGTTCTTTTTAATTGTTTAACCTATTTACCATTACAACAAGAGGTTTAATACAACATATTCCATAATAACCTTTTAACTTAAGCTTTTTTCATACATATACCTGTGTTTTTCTTTTGCTTTTATATATTTTTTAATATACATACAGATATAAGCTTCAAGGTAATCCTCTTTCCTCAATCAATACTACCCCTATATATGAACCAGTCTTAATCTCCCTTTATGTCTGGAAAGTTGAGTCCTTTAACAAAGATTTCAAGATACACCCAGAAAGAATAAAAATAACCTACCTTGCACACATCGAGGATTTATAACCACCCTCCCACCTATTCTTCTGTCAGTGTTTCTGTGTATTTGTTTTACTTCTGGTAGTATGTAAATCTTATACTTGAGGTTCATTTTGGCTTGGTTCTTTTTTTTTTTTTCTTGTCATTTACTTTTGTCGGTCTTTTCGTTTGTCCATTTATGTTTGTAAACCTTATAAATCTTAACTTTGGGGCCCGTTCTGGCTGGATATTCTCTTTTTTTGTTGTTTTTTTTTTTCAGTCCCTATCTCTTTTTTCTTTTTTCTTTCTTTTTGGTGGTAACTTCTGATTGCTCAGAATAGTTCCAGGGTGCACCTTGCTGGGATCACAGTTGATATATTCAGCTATACATCCCCTCAACCACCTCTCACCAAAATGTCTAGGAGGAGGATAGCCCAAGAGAGGAAAAATTCAGAGACTGTGCCCTATCCATCAGAGCTATTATATATGGACATAAACAGTATGTTGAAAAGGGAATTCAGTGTAACAATTATCCAGGCAATGGCTAGGTTGGAGAAAACCATTAATGACAACGTGGAATCTATTAGGACAGAAGTGAAAGCTGCCTGGGAAGAAGTTAAAAATGCTATCAATGAGATCCATTCTAATCTAAATTCTCTAACAGCTAGGATAACTGAGGCAGAAGATAGAATTAGTGATCTAGAGGACAAAATGAGAGAGAAAAATGATCAGGAGGAGGCCTGGGACAAACAGCTTAGAAGACATGAAAACAGAGTTAGGGAAATAAATGATACCATGAAACGTTCCAACATCAGAATCATTGGGATCCCTGAAGGGGGGGAGAAAGAAAGAAGACAAGAAGATATAGTTGAGCAAATTCCCCATGAAAATTTTCCCAATCTGGGGAATAGAACCAGCATTCCTGTTCTAGAGGCAGAAAGATATCCCACCAAGATCATAGAATCTGGAAAGACCTTGAAACACTTGATTGTTAAACTGATGAATCATAATTTTAGAGAAGAGGTCTTGAGAGCAGCTAGGGGGAAGAGATTCCTTACGTACAGAGGAAGGTCCATTTGAGTAACCTCAGACCTGTCCACAGAATCCTGGCAAGCCAGAAAGGGCTGGCAAGACATATTCAGGGCACTAAATGAGAAGAATATGCAGCCAAGAATACTTTATCTAGCAAGGCTGACATTCAAAATGGATGGAAAGATAAAGAGCTTTCCAAGACCGGCAAGGTTTAAAAGAGTATGTGACCACCAAGCAGGCACTACAAGAAATATTAAGAGGGGGTTCCATAAAAGAAGAAAGAACCCAAAAGTTTCATAGAACAGAAATTTACAGAGACAATCAATAGAAACAAGGACTTCACAGGCAACCTTATATCAGTAAAAACATATCTTTCAATAATCACATGAACAGCCTAAACACTCCCATAAAATGCACAAGGTTGCAGACTGGATAAAACAACAGGACCCATCCATATGCTGTCTAAAAGAGACCCATTTGGAACCTAAAGATACATCCAGACTGAAAGTGAAGGGACAGAAAAGCATCTTTCATGCCAATAGGCCACAAAAAAGAGCTGGGTAGCAATTCTCATACCAGACAAATTAAATTTTAAACTAAAGACTATAGTCAGGGACAAAGAAGGACATGACATCATTCTTAAAGGGTCTATCCACCAAGAAAATCTAACAATTGTAAATATTTATGCCCCCAATACAGGAACAACCAACTACATAAGAGAACTGTTAATCAAGATAAAGAGTCATATTGATGTGAATACATTAATAGCAGGGGATCTTAAGACACCACTCTCAGTAGTAGACAAATCATCCAAGCAGAAAATCAATAAACAAACAAGAGCATTGAATGACACATTGGACCAGAAGGATGTCATAGATATATACAGAACATTCCACCCTAAAAAAACCAGAATATTCATTCTTCTCGAGTGCACAAGGAACTTTCTCCAGTATAGACCACATACTGGGTCACAAATCAGAGCTCAATTGATACCAAAAGACTGAGATTATCCCCTGCATATTCTCAGACCATAATGCTTTGAAACTGGAACTCAGTCACAAGAAAAAGTTTGGAAGGAATTCAAACACTTAGAAGCTAAAGACCACCCTGCTTAAGAATGTTTGGATCAACCAGGAAATCAAAGAAGAACTTAAACAATTCAAGGAAATGAATGAGAATGAAGATACTTCAGTCCAAAACCTATGGGATACGTAAAGGCAGGCCTAAGGGGGAAATACATAGCCATCAAAGCCTCCCTCAAAAAACTGAAAAATCCAGAATACATCAGCTCTCTTTACACCATAAAGAACTGGAGAATCCACAACCAATTAGGCCAATCTAATATGCAAGAAGGGAAATAATCAAGATTAGAGCAGGAATCAATGATTCAGTACAACACATCAATGAAACTAGAAGCTCCTTTTTTGAAAGAATCAGTAAGATTGACAAACCATTGGCCAAACTAATCCAAAATAATAAATAGAGGACCCAAATTCATAAAATTATGAATGGAAAGGGAGAGATCATAACTAACACCAAGGAAATGGAAACAATCATCAGAAATTATTATCAACAGTTATATGCCAATAAGTTAAGCAACCTAGATGAAATGGATGCATTCCTGGAAACCTATAAACTTCCAAAACTGAATCAGGAAGAAATTGAGAACTTGAATAAACCAATATCTACTAACGAGATTGAAGCAGTGATCAAAATCTTCCCAAAGAACAAGAGCCCAGGACTGGACGGATTCCCTGGAAAATTCCATCAAACATTCAAAGAAGAAATAATACCTATTTTCCTGAGGATGTTTCAAAAAATGGAAACAGAAGGAAAACCTCCAGACTTTTTTTATGAAGCCAGCATTACCCTGATCCCCAAACCAGGCAAAGACCCCATCAAAAAGAAGTTCAGACCAACATTCCTGATGAAATTGGATGCCAAGATTCTCAACAAATCCTAGCTAATAAGATCTAACAATATATTAAAAAAATTATCCACCATGACCAGGTGGGATTTATTATCCATGGAATGCAAAGGTAGCTCAACATTGACAAATCAATCAATGTGATAGAACAAATCAATAAGAGAAGAGAGAAGAATGACATCAATCTCTCAATTGATGCAGAAAAGACACTTGACAAGATACAGTATCCATGCCTGATTAAAACCCTTCACAGTATAGGGAGAGAGGGAACATTCATCAACCTCATAAAATCTATTTATGAAAAACTCACAGTGAATATCATCCTCAATGGGGAAAAGCTGACAGTCCTCCCTTTAAGATCAGGAGCACGACAAGGATGCCCACTCTTGCCACTCTTGTTCAATATAGTACTAGAAGTCCTAGCAACAGCAATCAGACAATAGCAAAATGACAACAACAAAATAAAATAAAAGGTATTCAAATTGACAAAGAAAAAGTCAAACTCTCTCTCTGCGCAGATGACATGATACTTTATATGGAAAACCCAAAAGACTCCACCCCCAAACTACTAGAACTCATACAGCAATTCAGTAAAGAGGCGATGTTGGAGGCCATGGCACGGTTGGAGTCGAGGACCAAACCAGGCCCTGACTTGTGTCTCTTTCAAAGTCTGGACACCTTGATAAGGGGTTAAGGACAGGAAAGTTGAGTAACACTGAGAAAGGGTCTGTGCTATGTGTCGTGTGCTCCCTTGAAACGTGCTCACGGTCCCTGTTTGGGCACCACTTGCCACGGCCAGCACGACAAATTGACCAGGAAAACGTGAGGGTAAGAGGATGGTGAAAAGAAATTAAGAGACAAAGAGACGGGGGCAGGAGGAACACTGAGGAGGATGTCCAACAGTACCGATTTTATTCCACATCTTACAAGCATTTATAAGGCAGACCACAATAGAAGGAGTAATACATCAGTATCTAGTCAGATGACTGCAAGTTCCTATAACAAGTTCACATTAACTACAAGCAAACCTCGTGATGCCAGGTAGTCTCTGCTAAAGCCATTAGCAAGACAATCAACCAGGGAGTGGGTTATGGGAAGTACAGGAACAACAAGGACCAACTAAGAATTCATGACCCTGACCACATTGTTCCCTTCTGTAGGGAGAGTGTGTGGGAAGTTATGTAGGTGAGCGCACGACACGTAGCACAGACCCTTTCTCAGTGTTACTCAACTTTCCTGTCCTTAACCCCTTATCAAGGTGTCCAGACTTTGAAGGAGACAGAAGTCAGGGCCTGGTTTGGTCCTCAACTCCAACCATGCCGTGGCCTCCAACAAGGCAGGATACAAAATCAATGTACAGAAATTAGTTGCATTCTTATACACTAACAATGAAAATACAGAAAGGGAAATGAGAGAAATCGATTCCATTTACTATAGCACCAAGAACCACAAGATACCTGGGAATGATCCTAACCAAAGAGGTAAAGGATGTGTACTCAAGGAACTACAGAACACTCATGAAAGAATTTGAAGAAGACACAAAAAGATGGAAGACCACTCAATGCTCATGGATCAGAAGAATAAACATTGTTAAAATGTCTATACTGCCTATAGGATATAGCCAAGTTCTTGTATATATAGAAGTTCAAGAATATATATATATATATATTCTTGAAAGTATAGCCAACTATACTTTCAATGCCATCCTGATCAAAATTCCACCAGCATTTTTCAAAGAGCTGGAACAAACAATCCTAAAATTTGCATGGAACAAGAGTCCCTGAATTGCTAAGGAAATGTTGAAAAAGAAAAACAAAACTGGGGGCATCATGTTGCCTGGTTTCAAGCTTTACTACAATGCTGTGATCACCAAGACAGAATGATACTGGCACAAAAACAGACACATAGACAAGTGGAACAGAGTAGAGAGCCCAGATAGGGACCCTCAACTTTATGTTCAAATAATCTTCAACAAAGTAGGAAAAAATATACAGTGGAAAAAAAGACAGTCTCTTCAGTAAGTGGTCTGGGAAAATTGGACAGCTATGTGTAGAAGAATGAAACTCAACCATTCTCTTACACCATACACAGAGATAAACTCAAAATGGATAAAAGACCTCAACATGAGGCAGGAATCTATCAAAATCGTAGAGAACATAGGCAGTAACCTCTTTGACATTGGCCACAGCAACTTCTTTCAAGACATGTCTCAATAGGCAAAGGAAACAAAAGTGAAAATCAACTTTTGGGACTTCATCAAGATCAAAAGCTTCGGCACAGCAAAGGAAACAGTCAACAAAACAAAGAGACAATCCAAGGAATGGGAGAAGATATTGCAAATGACACTATGGACAAAGGGCTGATATCCAAGGTCTATAAAGAACTCCTCAGTCTCAGCACACATGAAACAGAAGACATGAACAGATACTTCTCCAAAGAAGACACACAAATGGTTAACAGACACATGAAAAAATGTTCATCAACATTAGCCGTCAGAGACATTCAAATCCAAACCACATTGAGATACCACCTTACATCAGTTAGAATGGCCAAAATTAACAAGACAGTAAACAACATGTGTTGGTGAGGATGTGGCAAAAGGGGAACCCTCTTACACTGTAAGTGGGAATGCAAGTTGGTGTAGCCACTTTGGAAAACAATGTGGAGATTCCTTAAGAAATTAAAAATAGAGCTACCCTATGACCCTGCAATTGCACTACTGGGTATTTACCCCAAAGATACAGATGTAGTGAAAAGAAGGGCCATGTGTACCCCAATGTTCACAGCAGCAATGGCCACAGTCGCCAAACTGTGGAAGAACCAAGATGCCCTTCAATGAATGAATGGCTAAAGATATGGTCCATATATACAATGGAGTATTATGCCTCCATTAGAAGGCTGAATACCCAACTTTTGTATCAACATGGACGGAACTGGAGGAGTTTATACTGAGTGAAATAAGTTAAGCAGAAAGAGTCAATTATCATATGGTTTCACTTACTTGTGGAGCATAAGGAATAACACAGAGGCCATTGGGAGATGGACAGGAGAAGTGAGTTGAAGGAGATTGGAGGGGTAGACAAACCATGAGAGACTGTGAACTCTGAGAAACAAACTGAGAGTTTTGGTTGGAAGGGTGGAAGGGGTTTGGATGAGCCTGGTGATGGGTATTACGGAGGGCACATATTGCATGGAGCACTGGGTGTGGTGCAGAAACAATGAATTTTGGAACACACACACACAAAGAATTAAATCAAATTAAATTAAACAATAATGCCAAACCATTAGAACAGGACAGATCCTGTTATGACAAATATTATTGCCCTGGCCAATGGTCCACTCACTGCAAAATGCGTTTAACAAAAATTTCCAGAACCACCAAGAATCAAAAAAGAAAGGGGGATAATAAGTCTTAGTTATATATATATAAATATATATGTATATATATTTATATATATATAAAATATTTATATATTTTATTATATGTATAATTATTATATGTATTATATATATTTATTATATATATTATATATTCCTATATAATAGGAATTATTTAGCAAGGTACCTCTTTTTAGCAAGGTACCCTCATTCCTGTCCTCTGCTGTGCCTGCTACTTTCCAGGACAAAGCTTTATGTGTTCATGTGTTCAATTTTACCAGACAGTAAAATTCTTATTTTACTGTCTGGTAATGGAGGCATAATACTCCATTATATATATGGACCATATCTTCTTTATGCATTCATCCATTATATGTAATATCCATTTTATGTAAGAAATTGTAGTATGACACTCACCACTAAGTGCTGGTTAGGAAGGGGATCTGGAGTCTAAGCACCCCTTGTATAGATTTTTTTTAATTAACATATAATGAATCATTTGTTCCAGGGGTACAGGTCTGTGATCCATCAATCTTACTCAATTCACAATAATCACCATAGGACATACCCTACCCAATGTCCATCACCCAGCCACCCCATCCACCCCGCTCCCCTCTACCCTAGTATCCCTCAGTTTGTTTCCTGAGATTAAGAGCCTCTTATGGTCTCTCTCCTTTTCTGGTTTTATCCCATTTCATTTTTTCCTCTCTTCCCTCATGATCCTCTGCTTTGTTTCTCAAATTCCACATATCAGTGAGATCATATGATAATTGTCTTTCCCTGAATTAACTTATTTTTCTTATCATAATACCCTCTAGTTCCATCCACATCATTGCAAATGGCAAGATTTCATTTTTTAATGGCTGCATAATATTCCATTGTGTATATATACCACTTCTTCTCTATCCATTCCTCTGTGGATGGACATCTAGGCTCTTTTCATTGTTTGGATATTGTGGACATTGCAGCTATAAACATCGGGATGCAGGTGCCTCTTTGGATCACATTTGTACCTTTAGGGTAAATACCCAGTAGTATAATTGCTTTGTCTCAGGGTAGCTCTATTTTCAACTTTTTGAGGAACCTCCATACTGTTTTCCAGAATGAGTATACCAGCTTGCTTTCCCACCAACATTGTAGGAAGATTCCCCTTTCTCCACATCCTCACCAACATCTGTTGTTTCCTGACTTGTTCACTTTAGCCATTCTTACTGATGTGAGGTGATATCTCATTGTGGTTTTGATTTGTATTTCCCTGATGCTGACTGATGTTGAACATTTTTTAATGTGTCTGTTGGCCATTTATATGTCTTCTTTGGAGAAATGTCTGTTCATGTCTTCTGCCCATTTCTTGATTGGATTATTTGTTCTTTGGGTGTTGAGTTCCATAAGTTCTTAGTAGATTTTGGATACTAGCCCCTTATTTGATATGTCATTTGCAAATATCTTCTCCTATTCTGTTGGTTGTCTTTTGGTTTTGTTGACTGCTTCCTTTGCTGTGCAAAAGATTTTTATCTTGATGAAATCCCAGTGGTTCATTATATTAACTACTCCTTTTTAGGCCCATTTTCCTCTTGACTTCAAAGTTACCTGATGCCTCCAATTCTTGGATTTTCTAAGATTTCAGAGAAGAAATTGACTTGTTTCATGTGGTATCCCCCAACACTTCCACTTTTGTAGGCACTTAAGAATAGAGAAAATAAAATATAAGTCAATTACCATTTGTCAATCCACTTTCCACCTTTCAAAACTATATTAGCATATTTTGTCTGCTTTCATCACCTCACCATTTGTCCTTATGGCTTTTCAACTTTTTAAAATTTCCTTCACTATCATTTGTTAGGTCTCAGGAGAGAAGAAAAGATGAAGACATATTCAATTAGCTATATTTACAAAGAAATCTCAGAACCATATTTTAAATAAAATAAAGGGCTTCTAACATGAGTAATTAACCTAACAGAGAATCAAAATAGAGCTTGACATAACTCTGAAAAGAAGAACAAACAATTAAAAAGAATACTTTATTCTAGCATTTTCCCACGGGATAAAGCTCTATTTAAGAATGTGTGAAATTAAAGTTCTGACTCTAATAATAATGAATAAAATGAATGAATGAAAATGAAACACCAAAAACTCTGAGATGACACTAAAGTAGCACTTAGACAAAAATTTGTAGGACTAAGTGCTTATACTAGCAGAGAAGAAAAGTCTAAAATCAATTAATTCAGCTTCCACTATAAAAAAAAAAGAAAAAGAAGGGCAATTTATAGTAAGCATTAGAAAGGAAATAATAAAGAACAGAGCAGAAAATAGTGGAAGAGAAAATATAAAAATTAGGAAAAGCCAAAATTTTGTTTTTTAAGTTCAGCAAAATTAACAAATTTACAGCCAAATTAATTGAGATGAGGGGGAAGCAAGGACAGAAACTTTCATCGGGAATTAGAAAATTAACATTAAAAAAGAAAAGAAGGGACACCTGGGTGGCTCAGTTGGTTAAGCGACTGCCTTTGGCTCAGGTCATGATTCTGGAGTCCCAGGATCAAGTTCCTCATCGGGCTCCCAGCTTCATGGGGAGTCTGATTCTCCCTCTGATCTTTTCCCCTCTCATGCTCTCTCTCACTGTCTCTCTCTCAAATAAATAAATAAAATCTTTTAAGAAAAAGAAAAGAAGAGTAACATCAATAAAAATATTAGAGGTATTAAAAGGATAGTAAGGTAATTGGGGCACCTGGGTGGCTCAGTGGGTTAAAGCCTCTGCCTTTGGCTTGGGTCATGATCTCAGGGTCCTGGGATCTAGCCCCACGTCAGGATCTCTGCTCAGCAGGGAGACTGCTTCTTCCTCTCTCTCTGCCTGCCTCTCTGCCTACTTGTGATCTATATCAAATAAATAAATAAAATCTTTTTAAAAAAAGGATAGTAAGGTAATTTTATGAACTTTATGCCAAAAATTTCAAAATTCACATTAAATAGACAAATTCCTTGAAAGATGGAAATGACCAGAAATCACTCAAGAAAAAATAAATAACCTAATTGTTTCATCTGTTTTAAAAAATTGAATGTATAGCTAAAATTCTTCCCACAAAGAAAGCACTAGGCCCAGAAAGCTTCACTGATGATTTGATCAAACATTTAAGGAAGAAACAGTAATAATTTTAAAAAGCAATTTTAAAATTGAAAAGCAGGAAATGCTTTCAAAATCATTCTATGTAACCAGCATTACCTTGATATACAAACCAGATAAAGACATTACAAGAAAACTACCTACTAGTATACCTCAGGAGTACAGATACAAAAATGTTAAACAGAATTTTACCAAATTCAGTTCAACAATATATAAGAAGGATGATACATTATGACCAAATGGGGCTTATCTCAGATTGATTTAACACTCAAAAAATCAATTAATGTAATATATCATAGTATGAAATTATAAAAGAAAAGCCATATTATCATTTCAATTGATGCAGTAAAAATTCACAAAATTCAATATGCATTTGTATTATAAATTCTCAGAAAACTAGGAATAAAAAGGAATTCTTTATCCTGATGAAGGACATAAATGAACAATTTAAAGTTAATATACTTAATTATATAAATGATGTAATGTTTTCAGTTTAATATAAAAATCAATACATGGATGTCTACTCTTACTACTTCTCAAAATTTTACTGAAGGTTCTAGTCAGAGCAATTGGGAAATTAAGTAAATAAATAAGTAATCCTGTCTTTATTTGTAGTCAACATAATCATCCATGTAGGAATTTTTATGGACTCTACAAAAGGCTACTGGCACTAACAAATGAGTTTACCAGTGGAGTAGGATGCAATATCAGTATACAGAAATCAATTTCATTTTCATGTACTAGCAACAAATATTAGGAATTTGATTTTTTAAAAGATTTTATGTATTCATTTGAAAGACAGACAGAGAGAGCACAAGCAGAGGGAAAGGCAGAGAGAGAGGAGAGTAGATTCCCTGCTGAGCTGGGAGACATGGGGCTCAATCCCAGGAACTAGAGATCATGACCTGAGCTGAAGGCAGTCGCTTAACCATCTGAACCACCCAGGTGCCCCAGGAATTTGAATTTTTAAGCACCACTTACAATAGCACCAACAAATAACAAATATTTAGCAATACCTTGAAAAAAGTGTGTAAGATAACTAAAGTGAGAAACTATAAAACATCAATAGCAGAAATTAAATAAGATCTAAATAAGTGGAGATACATACGTTGTTCATGGGTCAGAGGTTTAATATTGTAATAATGTTAATCTCCCCAAATTGATCCACAAATTCCACATACCCTGTATCAAAATACTAGTAGGCATTATTTGTAGAAATTGACAAACTGACTCTAAATATTTATATAGGAATGCAAACAACCTAGAATAGTCAAAACAACATTGAGAAAGAAGAATAAATTTGGAAAGCTCACTTTTCCTTATTTAAAAATTATTATAAAGTCTACTGTAATTTAAGTGTTATGGTATTGACATCAAAATAGGCAAATAGATATATCTGACAGAATATCTTCCAGAAATGTATCCACACATATATGAACTAGTGATATTTTACAATCATTGCAAAGTAAATTCAGTAGAGAAAGGATAGTCTTTTCAACAAATTGCACTAGAACATTGTATGTGCACATGCAAAAATTAATTTTGATTCATCCTTTATACCATATATAACAATTACTTGAAAAAAGATCATAGACCTAATGTGAAATCACAAAATACAATTTCTAGAGTAAAACATTAAATAAAATATTTGTGTTCTTGAGTTAAAAGTTTCTTGATATGAGCCCGAAAACGCAAGCCATAAAAGATAAAAAAATAAACTAAACTTCATGAAAATTTAAAACTTATATTATTTTAGAGATGATGTTAAAAGAATGTAATGAGAAGCCATAGACAGGGAGAGTGTATTTGCAAAACATATGTCTGCTAAAGGACTTGTGTCTAGAATATACAAAGAACTCTCAAAGTTCAATACTAAAAAAAAAACAAACATCCTAATTAATAAATTAATAAAATGGACATAAGATTTGAACAGACATTTTGCTGAAGAATATATTTGTATACAGTACAGGAGCACATGAAAAAATGCTGAATATCATTAGTCAGCAGTTAAATAAAAAATAAACTACAATAAAAGAACTATACACATATTAGAATGGCTCAAATTTAAAAGGCTGACCATAGGAAGTGTTGAAGCAGATGTGTGGCACTGGAACTCTCACACACTGCTGGTGGTAATGTAAAATATCACAGCAACTTTGGAAAAGTGCTTGGCAGTTTTTTAAAAAGTTAAACATATGCTTGCCATATGATCCTCCATTTCATGTCTAGGTATTTACCCAAGAGAAATTAGAGTATATATCCATACAAAATCTTGTACATGAATGTTAATAACATTTTAATCTGTAATAGCCTCAAGCCTGGAAATGAAGCAAATATTAATCAATAAGAAAAAAAATAAGAAATTTTCTTCTACCTGTACAAAGAACACTATTCATAATTAAAAGGAATAGATTATTGGTGCATCCAACAACATGGATGAATCTCGAAATTATTATGCTGAGTGAAAAGTGCCAGATAAAGGAGCATATACTATAAGATTTCATTTATATAATTTCTAGAAAATTCAAATAATCTATAGTGACAGAAAGTAGATCACTGGATTCTTGAGAATGTAAGGAAGGAATTATCAAGGGGCATGAGGACATTTTGAGGATGAAGAATATTTTATGAGTGTATCTCTTGATTATTGTGATGGTTTGGTGGAGACTATATATATAAATATATATTTCCAAAATTGTACACTTTAAATAGGCTCAATTTATTTTATACCAGTAGTATTAGGCACATGGTGCTTCCTACTTAGCAAAAGAGCCTACTTCTCATATAGCTTAACCATACATCTCAAAATTTAGACTTACTTGCACTGAGGAGCATGACTCATGTCATGTCCTTATACTTGAACCAATCATAGTAGTTTGTGAATAGGATATATGGTTTATGCTAATTAAAACCTATCCCTAAAGGTGCGTGGGTAGCTCAGTCAGTTAAGTGTCTGCCTTGGGTTAAGGTCATGTTCTCAGGGTCCTGGGATGGAGCCCTGCATGGGGCTCCCTACTCAGCAGGAGCCTGTTTCTCCCTCTTCCTCTGCTGCTCCCCCTGCTTGTATTCTCTCTCTTGCTCATAAATAAATAAAAAATCTTTTAAAAAAATAAAGTCTATCCTTAAAGTATAAAATGGGGTTGATTCAACCAATATACATGGTTTAAAAATTCTAGGTACAGCTAGGATTGAAGAAGAAAAGTAATAAATCCTACAAAGACAATCAAAATTGTCCATTACAGATTTTAAATGATTTAGGATATTATGAGATCTAGGAATTTCTCATCAAATTCCTTTTAAGAGCTATATTTTTCTTTTCTATTAAGTTTAAAATTTTAATTCCTGTATAGTTAACATGCAGTGTTATATTAGTTTCAGGTGCACAATATAGTGATCCAACAATTCTACACATTACTCCATGCTCATCACAATAAGTGTACTCTTTAATTCCCATCACCTATTTCACCCATCCCAACACCCACCTCTCTGGTAAGCCTCATTTTGTTCTCTATAGTTAAGAGTTTGTTTCTTGGTTTCTCTCTCTCTCTCTTTTCTTTGCTCATTTTTTTAAGATTTTTTTATTTATTCATTTGACAGGCAGAGATCACAAGTAGGCAGAGAAGCAGGCAGAGAGAGAGGTGGAAGCAGGCTCCCTGCTGAGCAGAGAGCCCGATGCGGGGCTTGATCCCAGGACCCTGGGATCATGACCTGAGCTGAAAGCAGAGGTTTTAACCCACTGAGCCATCCAGGTGCCCCGCTCATTTATTTTGTTTCTTAAATTTCACATATGAATGAAATAATATGGTATTTGCCTTCCTCTGACTTGTTTCCCTTAAGACTATACTCTCTGTCTCCATCCTTTTTGTTACAAATGACAAGATTTCCTAAAAAGAATGAATGGCTGAATAATATTCATATATATATGGATATTATATATATGTGGTATATATATATTATATATATGGATGCTTGAGGTATATGATGTGGTATATATGTATATACTACATCACTTTCTTTATTCATTCATCTATTGATGGACACTTGGGCTGCTTCCATAACTTGGCTATTGTACACAAGGCTGCAATAAACCTAAAGATGCATGCATCCCTTTGAATTAGAGTTTTGTACTTTTTTTGGTAAATAGACAGATTTTGGTCCAGTCAAGACATATTTGTCAAGCTCCTGCTCATTTGCCAGGCAATATGATAAGCACTAGAATATCACAGTGATAATAACAAATAACATCTTTGCCTTCATAATACTCACATTCTGGTGTGGGACACAAGAGCATAGTAAAATAACTATACAAATATATCATTTTAAGTAGTGATGATTGCTTTCAACAAAAATATAACGTGGTAAAGAGAAATAGTTATGGGGCTATGTTATTTAATTTTTTATTTTTAATCATGAAATATTTAATACAAACTTACAAATATATGTGTATGTGTACATATATATGTTTCTGTATATATAAAATAAAATGAACACTTACATATCCATCAAGTTTGAATAATAGGAAATTACCAATGCCTTTGAAACCTCATATTTTCACTTCTACTACCATATACCGTATCCTGTGTAAAGGGTGAATATTGTAGACAGGAATGAGAAGAAAGTCTCTCTTAGGCCTTTCTACCTTTTCTGAAGAGACCTAAGTGAAGGAATGACGTGAATCATATGACGGTCTTCAGGAACTGCATTCCATGCCCAGCAAAACAGCAAACACAAAAGCCATTATATATAAATCAACTTTGCTCTTTGAGGAAGGGCAAGAAGAGCACCATGGCCAATGAGGAGTGAATATGAGGAAAAGTAGTCACATATGAGCCTTGAGTGGTATCTGGGAGTCAAATTAGTCTGATCTTTAAAAACTCTGAAAATAAGGGGCACCTGGGTGGCTCAGTCAGTTAAGTATCTGCCTTCAGCTCAGGTCACGATCTCAGGGTCCTGGGATCCAGCCCTGTGTTGAGCTCCCTGCTCAGCAGGGAACCTGCTTCTCCCTCCTCTCTGCCCCCCACTTGTGTTCCCTCTCTCTCTACCTCAAATAAATAAAATCTTAAAAAATAAATAAATAAACACTCTGAAAACAAGAGTGGCTTTTACTCCAAATGCGACTAGAAGCCATTGGAGAATTTGAGCAAAGGTGTGAGTGTTCTTATTTTAACTTCAAGCAAAGATTACTCTGATTAAAGGAAGACAAGTGAGGAAGCAGAGAAATTAGTTATATTGCTATAATCCAAGATAGAGAGACTATGGTGGTTTAGACTAGGATGAGAGAAGTTAAGTGTTAATTGGACTTGGTATATATTTTAAAGTTGGAGCTGACATGGCTTCCTGAAAAATATGATGTATAAAACAAAAAAAATCAAGAATAACTATCAGATTTTGGCCTGAGCAACTAAGTTAATTGTGGTGTTATTTACTAAAACAAAGAATATCAAGGCAGGAATAAGTTGAAGGGAAATCAAGAGTAATGTTTTGCTCATTATCAGTAAGAAATATCTATCAGATATATACAATAAAATATACTGAATAAGAAGTTGTAATAATTTCATAACAAAGGCCAAAAATCAGGAAAAAAAATAGAGTATATTCCTAGGAGAGGGATTCCCTGGGAGTAGAAAGGTACAACAGTGACCAAAAGAGACCCTCATGAAGCTTATATTCTTTTTTTTTAAGATTTTATTTATTTATTTGACAGAGATCACAAGTAGAGAGGCAGGCAGAGAGAGGGAGAAAGAGGAGGAAGCAGGCTCCCCGCCAAGCAGAGTGCCCGATGTGGGGCTTGATCCCAGGACCCTGGGATCGTGACCTGAGCTGAAGGCAGAGGCTTTAATCCACTGAGCCACCCAGGTGCCCCTGAAGCTTATATTCTAATGATAATAGCCCATGATTCTGTAATACTTACCATGTGACAGGTACTGTTCTAAGTGCTTTGAATATAATAATATTTAATATAATGTTTCATGGGGTAGGTGTTACTATCATATTCATTTTCCAAATGAGTAAACTATAGAATGGGAAAGTTAAGAGACTTGCCAAAAGTCACACTGCTAGTACGTGATAGGGACCTGAGTGTGGTCCTAGAGACTGTGTTCATGGCTACCACATTATACTGTCCCATTCAAAAAAGCAATAAATCACATACAAAGATGCAGATATTTAGATTTAGAGATATACTTTTATGTGACAGAGGCATATATCATATATCCAGAAAGGAGGGAGAGATAAATAAACTCATAAGTAATTATGCAGCAGGTGCTGTGAATTAGCATATTTGTTCAATCCCCATGACAACCTCAAATGATAAATTATATTATTTTTATTTTCACATAGAAGACATACAGGTTGTAGAGTTAGGCAAAGATATGTTTACAGCGCATAAATAGGAGGCCTTAAATCATAAGGTTATAACCTTAACTATAAAGTAAATAATGACAGGTTATGCAAATAAGTAAATATGGTTCAAAATGATGTGAGCAACAAGACATAAAATTAAGTTTAACTTAAATCATAACTGTACCTTGACTAATTCACAAATAAAAGGCTTCCAGGAACATCCTTTTTTTCACACAAGATCACAGTGTTTATTTCTATTTTCATAGCATTACCATTAGCATATTTTGTGCAATACAAAGTCAGCAATATATGAGTTAATATAAATAAAGTAGATAAAAGGAAGACGTTTGGCATGGCTGAATTTATTTTAACTTTCTTCCCTGTCATTAGAATTACTATGGTTATTTAGCAAAAAATTTAAAAATCTAACTTCAGTGGACAATTGTCATTTACATTTGCCCACATTATTCATCATGAGTTATCCAGCATTATATCTGGTAATGCTTACATTGCTTTAAAATGCACAGAAAAATTGCTCCTGATAATTTTGGTTTCCCCTGTGGTCTGAATTTACCTTTCCAGTGCTTGAAATATATCTAGAAAAATAATGTGATCATTTCTGAGAAATATTTCATGTTTGGTTATCATCTTTCATACTTTATAATCAATTTTGAATTTATCCAGACAAATTGAAAATTTAAGATCAGATATGGTCTTATCATCAATGTGATAAAATGCGCTAATGATCTTTGGTCAAAATAAGTTTATATGGAAGCCCCAATTGTCATTCAGAGGTTTAAGTTGACAGAAATCTTGTGATTTTTATAAGTGTCCAGCATCAGAGTCACTTCAGGAACATTGTTTTACACTTCTTCTGAGACAAAAAAAAAATGAAGAGATCAGTGCATATGATTTTTTAAAAAGTTATATTTTATATAACTTACCACTAAATGTTTATGTTGTATTTTTAAATAAACTTCACTGGTATAATCTTTATATCCAATGAAATGTTCACAATTAAGTACATATTTTGGTGAGCTTTAACAAAAGAATATACCCTTGCAATCACTACTATAATCCAAATATAGAACATTTCCTTCATCCCCAAAAAGTTATCTTGGGCTCTTTCGCAGTCAATCCCTGTCCCTAGCCCTACACTTTCTGTTCCAACTATTCTTGGTTTAGTGCTGAAATTTCTGTATTGCCGGAGGTCTTTCGGGACCAAATAAAGTAAGGTGGTGAAACACTGATCTGTTTTCTATCATTATAGATTAGTATTGCCTGTTTTAGGGTTTCATACAGAGGGAATGAAGATGGCAGGAGAGTAGGGGGCCTGCATTTCATCTGGTCCCTTGAATTCAGCTAGCTATCTATCAAATCATTCTGAACACCTGTGAATTCAGCCTGAGATCTAAGAAAAGAATTGCTACAATTCTACAAATAGAAAAGTGACAACTTTTTTAAGGTAGAACGTGTGGAGACATGAATCTGAGGGGATTTATTGGAATATAAACCACATGGGAATGGCTGTGTAACCCAGGTACCAGAAAGTAATATAGCAATGGATGACACAATAGGAACTTTTAGAGGCCTGCTCCTGTGAGGGACATCCCTGCCTGAATGGTGCTCAGGTGGCAAAGCAGGGCAGAAAACTAGGTGGGACAGTGTGGTCTCAGAATCCCCAGGGTCACAGAAAGAATGGGGGTGCTTGAGTTCCACAGAGTTCCCAAGCATTGGAGCAGGGAAACCAGCTACAATTCATGAGCCCTGGAGTTGCCTCTCATATAGGTGTTACCATAAACCATGAATGGCAGCAGGATCAAGCAACCACTCTCCAAGCAGGGGACCAGCAAGTCATGACCACTGTGAGAGCTGGCTTCTTCCCCTGGGAGGAGCGGCACAGGTGCATGTATGATCAGGCAACCACTCCCCAAGCAGGGGCCAAGTGAGAAAGGCACTGAGGTGAGATACCTCTCCCTCCCCTTGGAGGATCGGTGCAGGTATGCACCACAAGAGTCTGCAGAGTTTGATGCACCTGACAAGGATTGACTGACTTTCCCTGAGGGTGGACTAAAGACTGGGGGCATGATCATTCAGCCTTGGGGCTGGAGATCACTGCATCATTTTTTTACTTTTTTTTTTTTTTCATCTTCTAAAGTGCTGCAAAAAGCCTTCAGGGAACAGAAGACACAGAGAGCAACCTGAAGCAGCTTACTCTGAGCCTGGCCCCTGGCAAGGGGTGTTGCAACTCTGCCCAGGCAAAGACACCTGAGAATCAGTGAAACCGGCCCCCTACCCTGGAAGATGAGCAGAATCCTCAGGCAAATACATTTTATACATCACTCAGAACTGAAAAGCTCCTGCATTAGGAGAAAATAGTACATAGAGTTAGAAGTTTTTTCACATGAATCTTCAGTCTTTCAGTTTAAAATGTTCTTTTTTTCCCCCTTTTCAACTAGTCTATTTTATCAACTTTTTTAAGTCTTCTTTTTAATTTTCATTTTTACATTTACATTATATATATTTCATTTTGGCTTCCTTTCACTGTATTCAATTTTACTTGTGTGTGTGTATCTATACACACACACACATTAGTTTTACATTCTTTACAATTTTTACAATTTTGGGATTTAGTGTATTCTAACAAACACACCAAAATACACCAAGGACCACGTGGATCACCCTGTTTTGTTTATTTGTGAGATTGTATTCTCTCCTTTTTCCCTTCCCTTTTTTTCCCCTTCTTCTTTTCCTTTTTGGTTTCTGACCTCTTTGGATTTGTCTAGTGTGTATTGCACTTGAGTTGTGGATGATATTTTTAACTTTGTTTTCTCACTCATCCATTCTTCTCTGAGAAAAATTATCAGATGGAGGAATTCACACCTAAAGAAAGAACTAGAAAAAACAAAGCTGGGGGCATTACATTGCCTGATTTCAAGCTTTACTACAAAGCTGTGATCACCAAGACAGCATGGTACTGGAACAGAAACAGACACATAGATCAAGGGAACAGAATAGAGAACCCAGAAATGGACCCTCAACTCTATGGTTAACTAATCTTTGACAAAGCAGGAAAGAAAGTCCAATGGAAAAAAGACAGTCTTTTCAACTAATGGTGTTGGGAAAATTGGACAACCACATGCAGAAGAATGAAACTGGACCTTTTCCTTATACTAAATACAAAAATTGACTCAAAATGGATGAGAGACTTCAGGTGAGACAGGAATCCATCAATATCCTTGAGGAGAACATGGACAGCAACCTCTTCAACCTCAGACACAGCAACTTCTTAGAAACTTCACCAAAGGCAAGGGAAGCAAGGGCAAAAATGAACTTTTGGGACTTCTTCAAGACAAAAATCTTCTGCACAGCAAAGGAAATATTTTTTTTTTCTTTTTCAACATTCCCTCAGCAATTTGTGGTCTTTTCTGGTTCAGGATTATGATTACAAAGTTACTAGCTGTGCTTGAGATAAGCTTAAAAGACACTACAGAATCTTTTAGTGCAGAAATAAAATTTAATCAGGCTGAAATTAAAAATGCTTTAACTGAAAGACACTCTAAAGTGGATACCTTAACCGCTAGAATAAGGCAGAAGACAGAGTTGGTCACATAAAAGACAAGATAACTGGGGCACGTGGGTGGCTCAGTGGGTTAAGCATCTGCCTTCGGTTCAGGTCATAGTCTCAGGGTTCTGGGATTGAGCCCCACATCAAGCTCCCTGCTCAGCAGGGAGCCTGCTTCCCCCTCTTTCTCTGCCTGCTGCTCTGCCTACTTGTGATCTCTCTCTCTCTGTCAAATAAATAATTAAAATCTTTTTAAAAAACAGAAGACAAGATGACAGAAAGAAAGGAAGCTGAGGAAAAGAGAAAAACAACTAATGGATCATGAGTGGAGGTTTCAAGAAATCAGTGATATCATAAAATGAAAAAATATTAGAATTATTGGGGTCCCAGAAAAAGAAAAAAGAGGTGCAAAAGGTATATGTGAGAAAATCATAGTTGAGAACTTCCCTAATCTGGGGAAGGAAACAGGCTTTCAAGTCCAGGAAGTAGAGAGAACCCCCCTCAAAATCAATAAAAATAGATCAACACACTGCCATGTAATAGTGAAGCTTGTAAATTTCAGAGATAAAGAGAAAATCCTGAAAGCAGCTTGAGACAAGAACTTCTTAACCTACAAGGGTAGCAACATTAGACTGGGAGCAGACCTATCCACAGAGACCTGGAAGGCCAGAAAGGGCTGCCATTATATATTCAGGATTCTAAATGAGAAAAACATGCAGCCAAGAATACTTTACCCAGCAAGGCTGTCATTCAGAATGGCAAGAGAGATAAAGAGCTTCCAGGACAGACAGAAACTAAAAGAATTTGTGACCACTAAACCAGCCCTGCAAGAAATATTGAAGGTGATCCTGTAAGTGAACAGAGCCCAAAAGTATTATGGACCGGAAAAAAAAGAGAGAAAAAAGAAAGGAAGGAAGGAAGGAAGGAAGGAAGGAAGGAAGGGAGGAAGGAAGGAAGGAAGAAAGAAGAAAGAAAGAAAGAAAAAGGAAAAAAACAAACAGAGGCAATGTATAGAAACAGGGACCTTACAGGTAATACAGTCTAATTTGTCTAATGTAAGGATTGTTACCCTAACTTTCTTTTGATGTCCATTAGCATGATAAATGGTTCTCTACCTCCCTCCCCCCAACTTTCAATCTGGTGATGTCTTTGGGTCTACAGTGAGTCTCTTGTAGAGAGCATATGGATGGCTCTTCCTTTTTAAAAAATCATTTTATTTATTTAAGAGAGAGAACAAGCAGGAAGGGCAGCAGTCAGAGGAAGAGGGAGAAGCAATCTCCCTGATAAGAAGAGAGCCTGACTTGTGCCTTGGTCCTACGACCCTGGGATCATGACCTGAATGAAAGGCAGATGCTTGACTGACTGAGCCACCCAGGCACCCCAGTCCTGCTTTTTTATCCAATCTGATACCTTGTGTCTTTTGATTGGAACATTTAGCCCATTTATATTCAGAGTAGCTATTGAAAGATATGAATCAACAAGGAAATAGTGACTTTGAATGACACACTGGACCAGATGGACTTCACAAATATATTCAGAACTTTTCATCCTAAAGCAACAGAATACACATTCTTCTCTAGTGCACATGGAACATTCTGCAGAATAGATCACATCCTGGGTCACATATCAGGTCTCAACTGGTACAAAAGATTGGGATCACTCCCTGCATGTTCTCAGACCACAGTGCTTTGAAACCAGAACTCAATCACAAGAGGAAAGTTGGAAAGAACTCCTACTAAAGAATGAATTGAATGAAATTAAAGAAAGAATTACATAATTAAAGAAGAATTTTAAAAATTTATAGAAATAAATAAAAAAGAAAACACAACTGTTCAAAATCTTTGGGATACAGCAAAGTTTGTCTTAAGAGGAAAGTATATAGCAATACAAGGCTTTCTCAAGAAACAAGAAAGGTCTCTGGGGCGCCTGGGTGGCTCAGTGGGTTAAGCCTCTGCCTTCGGCTCAGGTCATGGTCTCAGGGTCCTGGGATCGAGCCCCGCATCGGGCTCTCTGCTCGGCGGGGAGCCTGCTTCCTCCCTCTCTCTCTGCCTGCCTCTCTGCCTACTTGTGATCTTTGTCTGTCAAATGAATAAATAAAAATCTTTAAAAAAAAAAAGAAACAAGAAAGGTCTCAAATACACAACCTAACCATAATGGAGAAAGAACAGCAAATAAAGCCTACACCCAGCAGGAGAAGAGAATAAATAAAGATTAAAGGAGAAATCAATGAAATAGAAACCAAAAGAACAGAACAGATCAATGAAATAAGAAGCTGGTTCTTTGAAAGTATTAACAAGATTGATAAACCCATACCCAAACTTATCCAAAAGAAAAGAGAAAGGACCCAAGTAAATAAAATCATGAATGAAAGAGGAGAGATCACAGCCAACACCAAGGAAATACAATCTTAAGAACATATTACAAGCAACTATATGACAACAAATTAGGCAATCTGGAAGAAATGGATGCATTCCTAAAGATTTATAATCTACCAAAACTGAAACAAGAAGAAATAGAAAATCTGAACAGACCCATAACCAGAAAAAAAAAAAATCAGTACTCAAAAATCTCCCACTAAACAAGAGTTCAGGGCCAGATGGCTTCACAGGGGAATTCTACCAAACCTTTAAAGAAGAATTAATACCTGTTCTTCTGAAGCTGTTCCAAGAAATAGAAATGGAAGGAAAACTTCCAAACCAGTCTATGAGGCCAGCATAACCCTGATCCCCAAACCATATAAAGACACCACCAAATAGAAGAATTACAGACCAATATTCATGATGAACACATACACCAAAATTCTCACCAAGATGTTAGCTAATAAGATCCAACAGAACATTAGAAGGATTATTCCCCACAACTGGGTGAGATTTATTCCTGGGTTTCAAGTGTGGTTCACATTCACAAATAATCAATGTGATACATCACATTAATAAAATAAAGGACAAGAACCATATGATCCTCTCAATTGATCCAGAAAAAGCATTTGACAAAATACAGCATCCTTTCTTGATTAAAACTCTCCATAGTGTAGGGATATAAGGCACATACCTCAATAACATAAAAGGCCATATACGGAAAGCCCAGAGCAAATACTATTCTCTCTCTCTTTTTTTTAAGATTTATATTAATTTATTGGTCATATATAGAGAGAAAAAACAGGGGAGCAGCAGGCAGAAGGAGAAGCAGGCTCCCTGATGAAAAAGGAGCCCAATGTAGGACTTGATCCCAGTACCCTGAGATCATGAACTGAGCTGAAGGCATACGCTTAACCAACTGAGCCACTCAGGTGTCCCAGCAAATATCATTCTCAACAGGAAAAAACTGAGACCTTTTCCCTTAAGGTCAGGAACAAGACAAGAATACCCACTCTTACCACTATTCTTCAACATAGTTCTAGAAGTAGTAGTCTCATTAATCAGACAACAAAAAGAAACAAAAGGCATTCAAATTGGGAAAGAAGAAGTCAAACTCTCACTCTTTGCAGAAGACATGATACTATATGTGGAAAACCCAAAAGACTCCAACACAAAATGGCTAGAACTCGTACAGGAATTTACCAATGTAGCTATAAAATCAAGACATAGAAATGAGTTGTATTTCTATGTACTAACAATGAGACAGAAGAAAGAGAAATTAAGGAATTAATCCTATTTACCATTGCACCAAAAACCATAAGATACCTAAGAGCAAAGAATACCTAAGAATAAACCTATCCAAAGAGATAAAAAATCTGTACTCTGAAAACCATAGAAGAGTTCTGAAAGAAACTGAAGGTCATGTAAGAAATGGAAAAATTTTCCATGCTCATGGATTGGAAGAATAAATACTGTTAAAATGTCTATGCTATCCAGAGCAACCTACACATTCAGCGAAATCCCTATCAAAATACCATCAACATTTTTCACAGATCTGGAACAAATAATCTTAAAATTTGTATGGAACCAGAAAGACCCTGAAGAGACAGAGGAATGTTGAAAAAGAAAACCAAATCTAGCGGCATAACAATTTCAGACTTAAAGCTATAATAAAAAGTTATAATATGAAACTGTGATCATCAAGACAGTATGGTACTAGAACAGAAACAGACACATAGATCAATGGAACAGAAGAGAGAACCCAGAAATGGACCTTCAACTCTATGGTCAACTAATTTTTGACAAAGCAGGAAAGAATATCTAATGGAAAAAGGACAGTGTCTTCACAAATGGTGTTGGGAAAATTGGACAACCACATGCAGAGGAATGAAACTAGGCCATTCTCTTACTCCACACACAAAGATAAACTCAAAATGGATGAAAGACCTAAATGTGAGACTGGAATCCATCAAAATACTAGAGGAGAACACAGGCTGCTATGTCTTTGACTTTGGCTATAGCAACTTCTTACTAGATATGTCTCCAAAGGCAAGGGAAATAAAAGCAAAAATGAACTATTGGGACTTCATCAAGATAAAAAATTTTGCACGGCAAAGGAAACAAAACTAAAAGGCAACCTATGGAATGGGAGGAGATATTTGCAAATGACTTAACCAGATAAAGGGCTGAAATCCAAGATCTGCAAATGACTTACCAGATAAAGGGCTGAAATCCAAGATATATAAAGAATTTATCAATCTCAACAACCAAAAAATAAATAATCCAGTCAAGAAATGGACAAAACATGAACAGACATTTCTCCAAAGAAGACATCCATATGGTCAAAAGACACATGAAAAAAGGCTCAACATCACTTGGCATTAGGGAAATACAAATCAAAAACATAATGAGATGCCACCTCACAGCAGTCAGAATGGCTAAAATTAACAAGACTGCAAACAAGTGTTGGTGAGTATGCAGAGAAAGAGGAACACTCTTACACTGTTGATGGGAATGCTGGTACAGCCACTCTGGAAAACAGTATGGAGTTTCCTCAAGAAGTTAAAAATAGAGCTACCCTATGACCCAGCAATTGCACTACTAGGTATTTACTCCAAAGACACAAATGTATTGATCCAACGGGACACCTACGCTCCAATGTTTATAGCAGCAATGTCCCCAATAGCTGAACTATGGAAAGTGCCCAGATGTCCATTGACAGATGAATATATAAATAAAAAAATTGAAACCAAGTTGAGATACTACCTTACACCAGTTAGAATGGCCAAAATAAACAGGACAAAAAACAAGAAGTGTTGGAGAGGATGTGGAGAAAAGGGAACCCTTTTACACTGTTGGTAGGGGTGCAAGTTGGTGCAGCCACTTTAGAAAACAGTGTGGAGATTCCTTAAGAAATTAAAAATAGAGCTTCTCTATGACCCTGCAATTGCACTACTGGGTATTTGCCCCAAAGATACAGTTGTAGTGAAAAGAAGGGCCATGTGTACCCCAATGTTCATAGCAGCAATGTCCACATTTGTCAAACTGTGGAAAGAGCTGAGATGCCCTTCAACAGATGAATGGATAAAGAAGATGTGATCCATATCTACAATGGAATATTACTAAGACATCAGAAAGAATGAATACCCAACTTTTGTATCAAGATGGATGGGACTGGAAGAGATTATGCTGAGTGAAATAAGTCAAGCAGAGATAGTCAATTATCATATGGTTTCACTTACCTGTGGAGAAAAAGGAAAAAATGGAGGACATTAGGGGAAGGAAAGGAAAAGTGAATTGGGGGAACGAGGAGGGGGAAAGAAAGCATGAGAGATTGTGGACTCTGAGAAACAAACTGAGGGTTTTGGAAGGGAAGGGGGTGGGAGGATGTGTGAGCCTGGTGGTGGGTATTAAGGAAGGCATGTATTGCATGGAGCACTGGGTGTGGTGCATAAACAATGAATCTTGGAACATTGAAAAAAATAAAATTAAATTAAGATGTTAAAAAAAGATTAGAACAGAAATAAATTATATAGAAACTAAAACAATAGAATAGATCAACAAAACCGGGAGTTGATTCTTTCAAAAAAATCAGTATACTTGGGGCGCCTGGGTGGCTCAGTGGGTTAAGCCGCTGCCTTCAGCTCGGGTCATGATCTCAGGGTCCTGGGATCGAGTCCCACATCGGGCTCTCTGCTCAGCAAGAAGCCTGCTTCCCTCTCTCTCTCTCTGCCTGCCTCTCCGTCTACTTGTGATCTCTCTCTGTCAAATAAATAAATAAAATCTTTAAAAAAAAATCAGTATACTTGATAAGCCTCTAGCCAGACTTATCAAAAAGAAAAGAGAAAGGTCCCAAATAAGTGAAATCACAAATTACAGAGGAAAAATAACAACCAACACCATCGTAATACAAATTCTATGAGAATATTATGAGAAATATATGCCAACAAATTGAACAACCTGGAAGAATAGGATAAATACCTACAAACATATAAAGTACCAAAACTGAAACAGGAAAAAATAGAAAACCTGAACAGACCAATAACCAACAGAAGAAATTAAATCAGTAATCCAAAAACCTCCCAAAAAACAAAAGTCCAGGGCCAGAATGCTTCCTAGGGGAATTCTACTAAACATTTAAAGGAGAATTAATAGCTATTCTTCTCAAGCTATTTCAAAAATTAGAAATAGAGGAAAAATTCCAAATTCATTCAATGACGCCAACATCATGCTGATACCAAAACCAGACAAAGATTCCACTAAAAATGGGGACTACAAGCCAATAACCCTGATGAACATGGGTGCAAAAATTCTCAATAAAATACTAGCAAACTGAATCCAACAATACATTAAAAAACTGATTTGCCATGATCAAGTGGGATTTATTCCTGTGTTGCAAGGGTGGTTCAATATAGAAAGCTGTCATTTTTTTTTATTTTTAAAGATTTTTATTTATTTGACAGAGAGAGAGAGAGAGAGATCACAAGTAGGCAGAGAGACAGGCAAAGAGAGAGGGGAAGCAGGCTCCCCGCCAAGCAGACAGCCTGATGTGGGACTCGATCCCAGGACCCTGAGATCATGACCTGAGCTGAAGGTAGAGGCTTAACCCACTGAGCCACTCAGGTGCCCCAAAAGCTATCATTTTTATACACCAATAATGAAGCAACAGAAAGAGAAATCAAGGAATTGATACATTTACAAATGCACTAAGAACAATAAGATACCTAGGAATAAACCTACTCAAAGAGGTGAAAGACCTGTACCCCGAAAACTATAAAAACAGTGATGAAAGAAATTGAACATGACAAAAGAAATGGAAAGACATACCATGCTCATGAATTGGAAGAATATATTATTAAAATGCCTATACTATCCAAAGCAATATGCACATTTAATGCAATCCCTATCAAAATACCACAAGCATTTTTCATAGAGCTAGAGTGTGAATTAAAAAATACTTATTCAAAGAGATGCATGCACCACGATGTTTATAGCAATATTATCTACAATTGCCAAATTATGGAAATAGCCTAAGTGTCCATTGACAGCTGAGTTGGATAAAGATAAAGTGGGATATATATATATAAAATGGAATATTAGCCATAAAAATGAAATATTGACATTTGTAATGACATTGGTGGAGTTGGAGAGTATTATGATAAGTGAAATAAGTCAGTCAAAGAAACAGAAATAGTATATGATTTTACTTATATGCAGAATTTAAGAAACAAAGCAAATGAGCAAATGGAAAAAGAGAGAGAAGCAAACCAAGAAACAGACTCTTAACTGTAGAGAACTGATGGTTACCAGAGGGGAGGTGGGTGGATGGGTTAAATAGGTGATGGGGATTAAGGTGTGCACCTATTGTGATGATCACCAGGTGTTTGTGGAAATGTTGAATCACTATAGTGTATACCTGAAACTATTATTACACTGCATGTTAAGTAATGGGAATTTAAATAAAACCTGAAAAAAATAAAGAAGTCTATGAATTAGTTCATGAGAGGACCTAGCGTTTGAATACAGAAATGTGCAGCATTATTGTTTGACATAAATTTAGTTTCTTTTTGGATAACATTTTCTGCTTTGAACCTTTTTCCCCCTTTTTTTTCCTCACCCTTATCACTACTGATATTTTGCACTGGGTAATTCTCTGTTCTGTGGGGATGTCCTGTGCATTTTAGGATGTTTAACAGCATGCTTGGCCTCTGTTCAGTAAATGCCAGTAGCACCTTCCTTCACCAGTCACGACAACTTAAAACTCCTCCAGAAATCACCAACAGAAATATCCCCTTTGGGACAATGCACCTTCTGCTGAAAGCCACAGGTTTAAAACAACAGCTCAGCTGGTTGTTTGCCTTTGGCTCTGGTTTTGATCCCAGGGTCCTCAGATCAAGACCTGTGTCAGGCTCCCTGCTCAGCAGGGAGTCTGCTTCTCCCACTACTCCTCCCCCTCTGCTCATGATCTCTCACTCTCTCTCAAATAAATAAAACATTTTTTTTAAAGAGAGAGAACAGATAAGCATTCTTCAGTGCAACTTTATTCTACTCAGAATAAAAGGCAAAACCATAGACATTGCTGTTCTGGGCAATTTGAGGATTATAGAGTTGCCCACTAGATGAAGAATTTTGAATACATAATTATATGCAGAGTTTACTTTCATCAATCATTCATTGAAATTCAATGTATTTGATGAAATAAGTTTCATATAGATAATAAAACCATGAAAAATATGAAGAAATCACCATGTATTTGTTGCTTTAAAATGATTACTATTATAAATAATATACTCAGTTGTGGTTTTACATTGCAGAGATTTCCCCACCTTGTGGCCTGTGAGTTGGATTCTATGCTTGGCCTAAGAAGCTGTTTTCTCAATAGATTAAATATTTTGAAAGAAAAGAAAATATGTAAATATAATATGCCCCAAAGCAAAAAATTAATTTTCAACACAGATGGGTTTCAGGAGGTTTAATGCCAAAGATTTTAAAAGTCCTGTGCCAGGGGGTACTTTGTTTGCAACTGAGATAAAATATTTCCTGTATTACCTTCACAGAATGATGAGTTTCATTCCCAAAGCAGACATTTAAAGGGTCATTTGAAATAAAGTGAAAAGCATTAAATATCTGATTCCCTTAATCCCAACAGTACCATTAATGCTGTTCTACCCCCCAAAATGGAAAAAGCGGAATGATGTAGGAAGGTGAGTAAAATACTTTATGATGTGTTTTTTCCCATGCAGAAATTAATCACAAAAGGTTAATTCCAAAGTTTTTATTCAATGACAACCTTATATGTAGTCAATGGGAGTTGAATCTAAATAAGGACAAGTTTAATTCCCATTCCATTTGGTGAACTAATAACCAATGAGTTCTTCCACATTTAGCCAAGAAAATCTGATTATCATCAAATGTATTTCTTTGCAGGCTTCCTTTGTCAGTAAATAAACACTGCAGTGTATAGAGGGCTAGGTTACCTATTAAATAATGGATCTAGTTGTAGCCTTCAAAGAGCTATTAGTCTATAAAAGGTCATTAGGATGGAGATACAAAGAACTTCTGGAAATACATATTTATACTTTTGTTCCTTCTGCACATACAATATGCACTTAATCAATTTTGAATGAAACTAAACTGAGAAAAGTTACATGAATTAAAAAACAGACTGCATTGTTCTAGGAAAATGTATACTCATAAAAAAGAAAGCTGCAAATAACTTCAAATTCTTAAAATCCTGCCTAGGAATCCTTCAGAAAGTTTCAAGAAATTCCAGTTTATTATTCAAAATGTGTGGCCTGGGTTCAGACAAGTTGAGAAAGAATCATATTTGTAACACTATATATCTCAGAATTTCTGCAAGCGTCCATTATTCTCATAAAATCACTTGGATTTGTCCCTATTTCAGTTTAAAAAGAAAAAGCTTGCTCCAAAGAAGCAGTTTATTCTTGAATGTAAATCCCAAGACATACCTCTAGTTGTGGCTTTTTCATTGGTTCAGAAGATTTTCAATGTAAATGTTCCTCTATAATTTAATTTGTAGTAGACTTACACAGACAAGTTTTGGGAAAGCTATTTCTTCATAAATGCTCAACATCTCTATTGTGGCAATATGGCTAATCTGGGAGACTCACTTCCAAATGAGAAAATATGAAAGAAGAGAGTTTATGGTTATACTCAAAGGCCCTTGTAAGAAGTTGCTTTGAAGGTTCTCCTTAGTAAAAGAATAGATCAGATTTTGAATGACCCTGACATTGCTTAAGCCCCCTTTCCTTAGTTTTAACTAAAGGTTTATTATTTTGTACTACACACTTCCCCTGAAATCTAATGGTCATGAATATTTAGCACTGAAATTGTTATGCATGCATAATTGTATGTAAAACCTAGATATGACAAGATATGCTCATTTAATTTGGATGAGTGTAATCTCAGACATAAAAAATATTCTAAGTAAAAGTTATCTCAACTCAAACAAAAAGCTAACTTTGTGTGTATATCTCAAAGGAATTCTCTACAGAAAGAATGCCATCGTGTAGATGAATGACAAGTGACACTAGCAAAATAAAATTATTAAATGATAAAATCTATTTCTTACTACCAAAAGTACATTTGAAATGCTGTACAAAATGTTGTGATAAGCACTGGGTGTTATGAGCAACTGATGAATTATTGAACTCTACATCTGAAACTTATAATGTACGGTATGTTGGGTAATGGAATTTAAATAAAAAAATTCATGTTGTCAATAAAACCTTTTATAAAATAATATGTTTCCTTTTTCACAATGGATTTGCTGCCAGAACACAGGTGTCATGTAAACTACCACTAAACCTAAACCAAAATGAAAAAGACTCATATCAATATTGCCATCCTTGGACACATAGATTTGAGCAAGTTTATCACTATTGGTGATCTGATCTACAAATGTGATGGGATCAACAAAAGGACTACTGTAAAATTTGAGAAGGAAGCTGTTCATATGGGAAAGGGCTCCTTCAAGTATGACTAGGTCTTGGATAAACTGAAAATTGAATGTGAACATGGTATCAACATTGATATCTCCCTCTGGAAATTTGAGAACAGCAAGTATGATGTGACCATCATTGATGCCTCAGGACACAGAGACCTTATCAAAAACATGATTACAGGCACATCTCAGGCTGCATGTGATGTCCTGATTGCTGCTGCTGGTGTTGTGAATTTGAAGCAGGTATCTCCAAGAATGGTAAGACCTGTGAACATGCCCTTCTGGCTTACACACTGGATGTGAAACAACTAATTATTGGTGTTAACAGTATCGATTCAACTGAGCTACCCTACAGCTAGAAGAGATATAAGGAAATTGTTAAGAAGTCAGCACCTACATTAAGACAATTGGCTGCAACCCTGACACAGTAGCATCTGTACTAATTTCTGGTTGGAATGGTGACAGCATGCTGGAGACAAATACTAACATGCCTCGGTTCAATGGATGGAAATTCGCCCATAAAGGTGGCAATGCCAGTGGAACCACGCTGCTCAAAGCTCTGAATTGCATTCTGCCATCAACTCATCCAGCTGACAAGCTCTTGTATCCGCCTCTCCAGGACATCTACAAAATTGGTGGTATTGGTACTGTCCATGTGGTTTGAGTGGAGACTGGTGTTTTTAAACCCAGCCTGGTGTTCACTTTTGCTCCAGTCAGTGCTACAACTGTAGTCAAGTGTGTTGAAATGCACCATGAAGCTTGAGTGAGGCTGTTTGTGGGGACAATGTGTGCTTCAATGACAAGAACCCAACTGTCAAAGATGTTCATCATGGTAATGTGGTTGGTGACAGCAAAAATGACCCACCAATGGAAGCATCTGGCTTCACAGCTCAGGTGATTATCCTGAACCATCCAGGACAAATCAGTGCTGGATATGTACCTGTGCTGGATTGTCATACAGCTCACGTTGCTTGCAAGTTTGCTGAGATGAAGAAGATTGATCATTGTTCTGGAAAAAAGCTGGAAGATGGCCCCATGTTCTTAAAATCTGGTGATGCTGCTATCATTGATATGGTCCCTGGCAAGGTCTATGTGTGTTGAGAGCATCTCTGACTATCCTCCTCTGGGTCATTTTGCTGTTTGTGATATGAGACCAACAGTTGTTGTGGGTGTCATCAAAGCAGTGAACAAGAAGACAACTGGAACTAGCAAGGTCACCAAGCCTGCCCAGAAAGCTCAGAAGACTAAATGAATATTAACCCCAATATCTGCCACCACAGTCTTAATTGGTGGTGGAAGAATGGTATCATAACTGTTGAAGTCAATTGGTCATTAAATTTAATAGTAAAAGACTGGTTAATTAGAACAATGCATTGTAAAATCTTCAAAAGGAAAGGAGAATATTTGTGGACCATTTGTGTGTGTGTGTGTTTTAAGTTATTAGTTTTTAAAATCAGTACTTTTTAATAGAAACAACATGACCAAAAATCTGTCACAGGATTTTGAGACCCATTAAAGCAATTGTTTAATGAGAAAAATAAAAATAAAAATAAATAAAATAGAATAAAATACTACATGTTTTTTCATACTATTTTCAGAAAACATAATCATGGAAATTTACATTTTAAGTGACATAAGAAACGGATTGAATGCACCATAATTATATGACTCCGTTTACTATGACACCACAAATGTTTGTTTTTTTACTTCAACTTAAGGTTCATATTTAAAATACATATAGTAAAGTCTATACCATCCAATATAGTAGCCACAAGTCACATGTCCTTATACTATATTTACATTTAAATTAATCAAAATGAGTAAAATTTAAAATTTAGTTTCTCCATCATACTAGCTGCATTTTTAGTGCTCAGTAGCCACATATTCATCATTACAAAAAGTGTCAATTCTGGTATGTATAGTATAGACAGTGATATGAGAAATATATGTATCTTGAAAATATTTAAGGATTTTGAGAGAATTTATATTTTTCCCACTTGTAGGCCACTTGACCTTCAGAGGAAAGGCACTTCTAATTCTGACCAGTTCTATATGATTATGCAACACCTCCATCAATCATTCTAATTAGAACCAGGAAATATTAAATTAAGACTTTTCTACTTCATGCACTTTTGAAAATAGCTTTCCTAATTTCATTGACCAGCTTTCCACCAAACTGATGACAAGGCTGAAGAGTACAAAGAGAAGATTATCATATGCAATTTTACTGATAGCTCCCATTATAATAATTATATTCTACTTAGTTTTAACTTCATTTAAAAATGTAGGGGTAAGGATGGTGTATCAATGAGGATTTTCCAGAAAAACTGAATAGGGAAACTATATATATACATAGATATAAATATAGATGATATAGTAATAGATACAGATATATAATTTGTACACACACATATACACGCACATATACATACATATACACACATATACATATATATCATATGTAAAATATATAAAATACAAATATATCATATACAAAATATGTGATTTATTTCTAAGGGATTGGCTTATACAATTATAGGAACTTGCACGTATGAAAGCTATCAGGCAGGCCACCTGATTGGAAACACAAGTGAGAATTAATTCTGCAGTCCTGAGGTAGAATTTCTTTTTCTCCAAGAAACCTGGTTTTGCTCTTAAGGTCTTAAACTGGTTGGATGAGATCTATATTATCAAGGGTAATCTCCTTTAATTAAAGTCTAATGATTGCAGCTGTTAACTACATAGGGAAAATACCTTCACAGCAAAAACTAGATAGTGTTTGACTGAATAACAGCCTAGCCAAACTGACACAAAATTAACCAACACAGATGATCATCTAAATGGTACTGGGGTGAGAGGGAGGTCTCTTCTCATGGTCAGAATGTGCCCAGGCTCCTGAAAGAATTCCTATTTGCTACTTCAAACATGGATGGAATGTTAAATAACCCCTGTTATGTTAATGATATAGACAAGAGGTTCCTCATCAATATGATTAAATGGATAAATTGCACAGATCTCCCTTCTTTGCGCTGGTGGATTGGTGAATAATCTGCAGTTTTCTTTCCACTTTTATCCTGGGGACTGTTTTCAGAAGAGCATGAGTTTTTTTCTTTTGTCAAAACTCAGTGAAAATATCCTGCCCTCTCCTTTCCCAACTTAATCCTGCATCATTGACTTTCTTTCTCTCAATTTCTTTCCTTTTCTCTGTTGTTCTAATTTCTTTGTTTCAGGAACTTAAATACAGGTCTAATTGATGAATAAAAATTTTAAATACTGGGGCACCTGGGTGGCTCAGTGGGTTAAGGCCTCTGCCTTTGGCTCAGGTCATGATCCCGGGGTTCTGGGATAGAGCCCCGCATCTGGCTCTCTGCTCAGCGGCGAGCCTGCTTCCCCCTCTCTCTCTGCCTGCCTCTCCACCTACTTGTGATCTCTGTCTGTCAAATAAATAAATGAAATCTTTAAAAAAAATTTTTAAATACTGCCTTCAAAATAAATATTTTGTATTAAGGCTATAATTTTGGGTACTTGAAACTACTTCAAATGAAAATAAAGTCATGGGAAAATATTATTATAACAATTCATGCTGTATATGCCCTAAACTCAGTGTTTAAGACTATACATTCTGTATCTTTGCTCACATTCGCTTAATATTTACTTGCAGTATTAGAACAAAACAGGAAAGAAGCTGAAAATTCTTGCACATTTTAATTTCAAAACAAACGTGTATAACCCTTGCCCCAAAAGGTTTCATTTGTATATGCCTCTAAACTCAACTGTGAGAATGTTAAAGAATTTACTTTGTGATATGATCCTATAGTAACATGGAAAATCATACATCCATCAGACTCTAGGTTATATGTTTTGAAAAACCCAAATTTACAACTTGGAACAACAATTGCATTATAAGATAAAAGATGGATTGTGAGTAAATACAAAGTTGTAATCATTCACTGAGAAGGCCCTTTTGCTGACATCATGAAACATGGAGACACAGCTTGAACAGATTTGCATCTTGGGAGAACTGATTTACATCTACTTACTTCTCCATTGTTCCATTGAATACATAAAAGATATTTTTTTAACCTTTCTAAGAGCCTCCACTGAAGAACTTTTTTAACTGTGAGGAAGTTGGGAGAAAGTTTCCTACCCAATTTTCATGAAAATTCAATTTGAAACTTTTTATTATGAGGTGATAATGTCAATTCATTCGAAAAATATTTGTCAAGGGTCCTGCTATGTGCTCAAGATATAGAGATGAATACCATCAAGTCCTTCCCTCAAAGTCAACCACTCAAGGAGCCTACAGTGATTTGAGGACAGTTGTTATTGATTTGTATCAAAGTGACACCTAGAAGGAATTGATAGCAGTTGTCCAATTTGATCCCTGAATAACTATAACTAAAACATTCTGGATAGATATTTTAGATGAATTTTATTTGGGAATAATTTTAGATTTATACAAAAGCTAAAAGGTTAATATAGGGATGCTATGGTTAATTTTATATATAAACCTGACTAGGGCATGGGATGCCCAGACATTTGTTCTAACATTCTAGTTATGTCTGTGAGAATGTTTCTGGATGAGACTAAGGTTCCAATTGGTAGGCTGAATAAAACATGTTGTCCTCCCTTAGGTGGGTAAAATCCGTTCAATCGTTTGAAGACCTGAATAGAATAAAAAGACTGACCTTCTCTTGAGTAAGAGGGAATTTCTTTTTGACTGCCTGGAACTAGGACATTGCAAGGGACATTTTATATATATATATATAGATATATATATATATAAAATCTCCATGTCCCTTGGACTTGGACTGGAACTAACCCATACTATACTATATACTCTATTATACACTACTAAACTATATATGTGTGTGTCTATGTGTGTTTATACATTTGGCCTTTTGGTTCTGTTTCTCTGGAGAACCTTAATACAAAAGAGTTCCCATATATCTTCCACTCAGCTTTATTTTCCCATACCATTATCATCTTCATTATTATGATGCATTTTTCAAAAATAAAAATTAGGGAACTAAGATGGTGGCACAGTAGGAGGACCCTAGGCTCATCTTTTCCCTCAAACACAAATAACTATCAAATCATTCTGAATACCCAAGAAATCAATCTGAGGACTGACAAAATAAACTCCATAACTAGAGAGAGAGAAGAGGCCACACTGACGAAGTTAGGAAGTGCAGAGACATGGTTTGGATGAGAAAAAGATTCCAAGTGATGTGGAGGGGAGGGAACACTGGTCACAGAAAAAGGTGTGTGAGAGAGGAGCACATAGGGGAATGCACAAAATAAATATTTCCCCAAAACCATTGGCTGGGAAAATGAGAGGAGCTGATTTTTGTGTTTTTGCAACCAGCAGAGCTTGAAGGTGAGTTTTAAAGGTTGGCAGGCTTGGTTGGGATAGATCCCTGAGGGCATTGCCCTCCTCCTACTGAGAAGGCAGGTAAAAATCTCCCGGGGCAGATGACACAGTCTAAGGAAGGCCTGGGCAGATGGGGTGAGATTATTCACTCTTCTTGGAGCATGTCCCTGAGAGGTATCATCCACAGAGATGTCTCTCCAGGGACCAAAGGAACCAACAGGCATCCTTTCCTACCATCCCACCGAGCATAAATGCAGAGCTACATGCCAAGATCAGCCCAGCCACAACACTGGCTGTTTATCCAGCTTGTTCCAAGTCCCATACCCCTGCACTCTGGTGTGACTGCCCTTCTTGGTCAACCCTCCCTCATTCCCAGCACAATGACACTGTACCCCTGAAAACTAGCACAGACCCCTTCCCACACTGTGTGTCTAGAACCTGGAGTTTTAAAAATCAGCAGGCTTGACTGGAATAGAGGCTGGAGGACGCAGCATTGCTCCTGAAGAGAAAGCACGCAAACAAGAGGAAGAAAGTGTGAAAATGGTGATCTGAAAAATACCTGGGATGGATAGAGGCGAGACTATTCACTCTTCTTGGAGAGCTTCCCTGAGAGCAGCAAGGCTACCATTCAGGACAGAAGGAGACAGTTTCCCAGAGAAAACTAAAGGAGTTTGTGACCACTAAACCAATCCTGCAAGAAACGTTAAAGGGGACTCTTTGAATGGAAATGAAAGACCAGAAGGACAAGAAAGGAACAGAGAAAATCTGCAGAAACAACAGGTAACAAAATAGCATTAAATGCATATCTATCAATAATTATTCTGAATGTAAGTGGACTAAACAGTCCAATTAAAATACATAAGGTGTCAGAATGGATAAAAAAATAAGACCCACCTGAATGCTGCCTACAAGAGACTCATTTTAGACTAAAGGCACCTGCAAATTGAAAGTGAGGGTATGGGTTTTGGATTAATGAGCTAAGATGTTGGAGTAGCAGAAAGACCTCAGGCCTGCCTCATCCCTTGAACACTGAATCATCTGAAATCATTCTGAATACCCAAGAAATTGATCTGAGGACTGACAGAACAAATTGCACAACTAGAGGAAAAGAAAAGGCCACATTGTGAAAGGTAGGAAGTGCAGAGACATGATTTGGGGGAGAAAAGGATCTCAGGTGCTGCCGAGAGGAGGGAGCCCTGATCAAAGAAAGAGGTGAGAGAGAGAAAGATAAGGGGGGGGGGAGCACACAGGGGATCACACAAGGAACATACTCCCAAAGACATTGACTGGGAAAACGAGAGAGGCTGATTTTCATGAGTTCTTACAACCAGAAAATCTCAAAGATTGGAGTTTTAGAGGTCCATGCCACAGCAGGTACAGAGCTTGGTGGGCACAGCAGTGCTCCTGTGGAGAAGGAAGGCAGAGATCCTGCAGGCAGAAGGCACAATCTGATGATCTCCTGGGATGCACTCAGAGAGATGATTCCCCCTTCTTTGAGTGCATCTGGGAGAGATGACACTGACTCTCAGGGGACAAAAGAGCTGGAGGGTGCCATTATATTTCCCCACCCCTCAGCATAGGTATAAAGACACCAGCTGAGGTGGCTAACCTGGACACAGCTTTTAGCTGGACTTTACTCCAAATACCAAGTTCCTGTGCTTTGGTATGACTGCCTTTCTGGGACAAACCTGCACCAGTCCCAGTGCAGTGAGACTCCCTCACCCAGAGAATGAGTATGGGTCCTCACCATGCCATATCCCTAAAGTTTGGAGTTTTAAAACTCAGCTGGCCTTCCTGGGATAAATAGATGCAGTGCACTACAAGGCAGGAAGATAGCCAGAATATAGAAAGGGTGAAGGCAGGGATCTGAAGGACACCTAGAACACATGAGGGAAGATGGTTCAGTCTTTTATGAGGGCTTCCTGCACACCAACAAGCGTGAACTCCCCTCTCCAGGGTAAGGAAGAGAGCTGGTATCATTTGTCTCGCCCACCTCTCAGCATAAACTAACTTCAGTAATATACACAGTGCCAACAGTGGTGACTTAACCCCACTAAGTGCCACTCCCCCACACACACTCTGCAAGTGCTGCTTTACTAGGACAAATGTGCCTCAGAACCAGAACTGTGGGCCCCTACTCTAGAAGACAAGCACAAGGCACACAGCATATGACAGAAACAATTCCTGAAGCACCAGGCCCTGGACAGTATATGGCCTCTTTATAAAATGATTACTCTCAGGAGCAGGAAACATAAGAGACTTTCCTAAAACAGAAGAAGACAGTGGCTTAGACAAAATGCCAAGTAGGAGGAATTCATCCCAAAATAAAATAAATAAATAAATAAATAAATAAACAAGTAAAGGCCATGGTCAGGGATCTAATCAAAATAGATATAAGTAATATGCCTGAATCAGAACTTAAAACAACAATCAATCATAAGGATACTAGATGGGCTTGAGAAAAGCATAGAGGACACCAGGGAGTGTATTACCACAGAGATAAAAGACCTAGAACCTAGTCAGGCCAAAATAAAAAATAACTATAACCAACACGCAAAACCAACTGAATGTAATGATCACAAGGATGGAAGAAGCAGAGGAACAAATAAGTGATAGAGAAGATAAAATTATGGAAAATAATGAAGCCAAAAAGAAGAAGGGAAGAAAAATACTGGATTATGAATGTAGGCTTAGGGATCTCAGTGAATCCATATAGCATAATAACATTTGTATCATAGGAGTCCCAGAGGAAGAGACAGGAAAGGGGCAGAATGTTTATTTCAGCAAATTATAGCTGAAAATTCCCCTAATCTGGGGAAGGAAACAGACATCCAAGTCCAGGAGGCACAGAGAACTACCACCAAAATCAACAAAAGCAGGCCAACACCAAAACATATCATAGTTAAATTTCAAAATATGGAAATATGCAAAAAGTCTAAAAGCAACAAGACAAAAATGTCCCTAATTTATAAGGGAAAACAAGTAAGATTAGCAGCAGATATCTCCACAGAGTTTTCACAGGCCAGAAGAGAGTGGCATGATATATTTAACGTGGTAAATGAGAAAAATATGCAGCCAAGAATATTCCATCCACCAAAGCTGTCATTCAGAATAGAAATAGGGATAAAGAGTTTCCCAGACAAACAAGCACTAAAGTAGTTCATGCCCACTAAACCAGTCCTGTAAGAAGTAATGAAGAGGACTCTTTGAGTGGGGAAAAAAAAAAAAAAGCAAGATTAGAAAGGAAGAGAGAAAATCTCCAGAAACAATGACTTCAGAAGTAACACAGTGGCAAAAAAAATTCATATCTATTAATAAACACACTGAATGTAAAGGGACTAAATGCTCCAAAAGACATAGGATGTCAGAATGGATTAAAAAAAAAAAGACCTATCTATATGCTGCCTACAAGAGACTCATTTTAGACCTAAAGACACCTGAAGATTGAAGGGTGAGGGGGATGGAGAACAATCTATCGTGCCAAAGGGCATCAAAAGAAAGTCAGAGTAACCATACTTATATCAAACTAACTAGGTTTACCAAAGACTGTAATAATACATGAAGAAGACTGTAAAAAGAGATGAAGAAGGGCACTATATCATAATAAAGGGGTCTATCCAGAAAGAACTAACTATTGTAAATATTTATGCACCAACTTGGGAGCACCCAAATATATAAATCAATTAATAACAAACATAAAGAAACTCATTGATAATAATACAATAGTAGCAGCGACTTTAACACCCTACTGATAGCAATAGGCAGATCATCTAAGCAGAAAATCAACAAGGAAAAGTTGGCTTTGAATGACACACTAGACCAGATTGACATAACAGATATATTCAGAACATTTTATCCTAAAGCAGCAAAATACACATTCTTTTGAGTGGACATGAAACATTTTCCAGAATAGATCACAGATACTGGGTCACAAATCAGACTTCAACCAGTACAAAATTTGAGATCCTACTCTGCATATTTTCAGAGCAAAGCACTGAAATGTGAACTCAACCACAAGAAAAAATTTAAAAAGACCACAAATACATAGAGGTTAAAGAACATCCTACCAAAGAATGAATGGGTTAACCAGGAAACTAAAGAAGAAATAAAAAATACATGGAAGCAAATGAAAATGAAAAAACCACAGTCCAAAACATTTGGGTTGCTGCAAAATTGGTCCTAGGAGGGTACAAGGATGTCAGCAATACAGACCTACCTCAAGAAGCAAGAAAAATCTCAAATATGCAACCTAATCTTACACCAAAAGGGTTAGAAAAAGAACAACTGAAGCCCTAAGCCAGAACAGGAAGAGAAATAATAAAGATTAAAGCAGGAACACATTATACAGAAACAAAAAAAGTAGAATGCATCAATGAATCCAGGAGCTGATTGATTGAAAGAATTAATGAAATTGATCATCCCTTACCCAGATTAATCAACAACAACAACAACAAAAAAGAGGGGGGCACCTGGCTCAGTCAGTTAATTTTTGGAGCTGTTTAATTTTTTAAATGCAGAATTTAGGGGCACCGGGCTCAGTCAGTTCCACTTGCGCCTTCAGCTCAGATCATGATTTCAGGGTCCTGGGATGGAGCCCCATGTCAGACTACCTTCTCAGTGGGGAATCTGCTTCTCCCTCTCCCTCTACCCCTCCCCCTGCTTGTTCACTCTCACTCTCTCCCTCTCTCTCAAATAAATAAACTCTTTAAAAAAAAAGAAGGAAAAGCCATATGCCAACAAATTGGATAACCTGGAAGAAATGAATAAATTCCTACAAACATATAAACTACAAAAACTGAAACAGGAAAAATAGAAAACTTGAACAGACCAAGAACCAGAAAGAAATTAAATCAGTAATTGAAAACCTCCCAAACAAAAGTCCAGGGCCAGGTCGTTTCCCAGGGAAATTCTACCGAACATTGAAAGAAGAGTTAATACCTATTCTTCTTAAACTATTCCAAAAATTAGAAAAGGAAGGAAAACTTCCAAAACAATACAATGAGGCCAGCATTACCCTGATACCAAAACTGGACAAAGACTCCACTAAAAAAAGGCAGGCAGGGGGAGACAAGATGGCGGGGAAGTAGGAGGAGGCGCTGTTTCAACCTGTACCCTAAAGTGAGCTGATTACCTACCAAAGAACTCCGATCACCCATGAAATCAGCCTGAGATCAGAATTATACACGTCTGGATCTCTACAGGGGCAGAAGACGCCAGTGGGCAGGTAAAGTGGAGTGGGAACGTCGGACTGATATTGGAAGATAAACAAAAGGGGGAGGGAGGCACCAGAGGTGACCAATTGGAAAGTAATACCCCTAACACGAGAGCGCCCTGCGTCTGGGGACCAGCATTAACTTGGAGACTGGTTGAAAGCACTCAAAAAAAGCAAAGGATCATGGTGGTGGAGGGGATTGTGGGAATCGGGATGGCTAGGGACAGGGGCTTAAGTCCCTGGACCCAGGACAGCCTCCCCTGGTACTGAGCCACAGAGAGTGTGGCGGAGAAACCAGGTCTTGGTCCCTGAGCCGCCAGCACGCCCGAGAATGCGTGGGGTCTGGCTCCTGTGAGGGGCAGGGAGCCTCACCAGACGGCAGAACGCTGAGCCATGCTAACAGAGCCTGAGACACTCGCGACCCTCACCCTCCCCTGAGAGAGGTGCACGAAGGCCCAGCCTGGCTCTCTTAGACCTGCGCCATTCTGTCAGAGCTTGAGACACGCGCATGCCCCAAACCCTCCCTTGAGAGAGGTGCGTGAAGGCCCAGCCCGGCACTCTTAGACCCATGCCATTGTTTCAGAGCCTGAGACGCACGACCCACACCCTCCCCTGAGAGAGGTGTATGCAAGCCAGGTGCTCTTAGACCCAGAAAGACCAGGCACTCCCAGCCCGGGACAGCGGGAAAATCTCAGTGTGCGATCGCTGCTTGGAACCTTTCTGGCGGTCTGGAGCTGCCCAGACAGCCACCGCTGCTGTGGTTTTGGGTACAAGCAGAAGATCCTGCATCCCCAGGGACTGCGACTCGGAACCTGCTCTGCCAGCGGCCAAGGGGGAAATTTATATGGGCTCTGCAGCACCCACAGGGGAGCAGACTGAGGCTTCTAAACTCTGAGAGGGAGGTCAGGGTGCAGTTTGCTTTCCTCTAAACCTATAAGAACCATCAAAAGCAGTCAAGGAGAGAGAAAAAAAAGTGAACAACATAAAAACCTCCAGAGAACAAAAGCCTGAAAAAACCGGTTTCCTCAGAGCCCACCCCCTTGAGGGGGGCAGGAGGACTTAACTCAGGGAACATCATTGACTGAAAACCCACGTGGCAGGCCCCTCCCCCAGAAAACCAACCAGTAAAGAAAAAAGAAAAAAAAAAAGATTACAAGAGAACAGCCACTACTTCATAGGACAAATTTTATTTTTAACTCGTTCCCACTATTCTGGTTCATTTTTTTTATAT
>NW_019154137.1:8022935-8144343 GCF_002288905.1 Enhydra lutris kenyoni
TATTCCTTTTTTATTTTTATTTTCTAATATTCATATAGAGTTAAACTTCAAGGTAATCCCCTGTCCCCAATCAATGCTACCCCTATAGGTAAACCAATTTTTAATCCCCCTTTATCTTAGGAAAGTTGAGTCCTTTAACAAAGATATCAAGATACATCCAGGAAGAATCAAAATAACCTTCCTTGCCCACACTGAGAATTTATAACCACTCTCCCATCCTTTTCTTCCGCCAGTGTTTCCGTGTTTTTGTGTTTGTCCTGATAGTATATAAATCTTATACTTGGGGTCCTTTTTGATGAGGTTCTTCCATTATTTGCCTATATATATATTTTTTCTCTTGTCATATACTTTTATCAGTATTTTTGTTTGTCTGTTTTTGTTTGTATACTTCATCAATCTTACCTTGGGGCCCATTTGGGCTGAACCTTCTCTTTTATCTTCCCTTTTTTTCCTCTCTCTCTCTCTCTCTCTTTTTTCTTTTTCTTTTCTTTTTTTTCTCTCGTTTGGGTGGGGAATCCTGATTGCTCAGAAGCATTCCAAGGTGCACCTTGACTGCACAACTTGACTGCACAACTGCAGACTATGGACTCTGAAAAACAATCTGAGGGTTTTGAAGGGGCGGGGGGGGGGGGGGGAGGTTGGAGGAACCAGGTGGTGGGTATTAGAGAGGGCATGGATTGCATGGAGCACTGGGTGTGGTGCAAAAACAATGAATACTGTTATGCTGAAAATAAATAAAAAAAATACTTAGAACAGTAAAAAAAACAAAAAACAAACAAACAAACAAAAAACATTTTGAGGGGCACCTGGGTAGCTCAGTGGGTTAAAGCCTCTTCCTTTGGCTCAGGTCATGATCCCAGGGTCCTGGGAGCCAGCCCTGCATCTGGCTCTCTGCTCAGCAAGGAGCCTGTTTCCCCTCCTCTCTCTGCCTGCCTCTCTGCCTACTTGTGATCTCTGTCTGCCAAATAAATAAATAAAAATCTTTAAAAAAAACACATTTTGAACAGCAGAGACATCTAAAGAAAACTGTGGCTGCACTGAGAAATCTCTTAGGAGTTCATATTTTTCTTCAGAAATGTAGAAATATAGAAGAAAATACAATCAAGGACAAATACAAAATATTTTGTAGGAATATGGTTAGAAAGGTTAAGTACAAAATATGCTGAGACCCACAAAAAATGCTGAGGACAGACAAAGGGCTTTGATAACTGTATTAAATGTTAGAATAAAAACCAGGGCAAGAGAAGCCCTTTGCTAGAGATACAATATTAACAGATGACTGAAAGTAAGAAAATAATTCAACTCCATTTTGTACCTAAACTTTATTAGAAAAATAAATACCTTCCTATTGCAACCCATTGCACAAAATGTGGTTGGGGTGACCTGAGAGCCAATAAATGGGAAAGAATAGTGGGAAAGTATTAATTTTCTTTCAATATTTTAAACTTGCAGGCCAGATGTGTTATATATAAGGGTAATGGAACAAATTCCAGAAGTATTCATGGAACCTCTATTGCTAATCTTTGAGAAATGAGAAGAATAGGGGAATTATCAGAAGAATGAAAATGTACAAAATGTTTCTCTGATCAAAAAAGGCTGTTCTGATTTATTTTTTTCTGAGAGTTGAGAAATATAAATTCTCTCAATTACAGACCAAAGCCATGTTGGTATTGATCACCTTCCAATAGTTATATTAATAAACAGGTAAGTTTGTGAGCATTTAGCAAAAAATTAGTAAAATCAAAGGGTACCCTTGATTCAATAGAAATAAATATTTTTTCAGCTAATTTAATTACTTTTATTAAAAAGGTTACCAGACTGGTAAGAGTTATGGTTAAGGGAAAATTAAAGGGATGACATATCTAGATTTCAGCAAGACATTAACAGAATTTCTTAATTTATCTTTCATATGTCTTTTCTTTGGAAGGCCATTGCACATTTGAAATTATATTTTAATCAAATGCTCCCTTATCTCCACCTTACTGGATTTTGAACTCAAAGATGGGGCCTATTTATTAGTTCATTTGATAGAAAATAAAAAAAAAATGGAAATTTCATAAATGAAAAAAACAAAAACTAAAATAAAAACTGAATTAATAGGCTCAGCAGCAGAATGGAGGAGGCAGAGGAAAGAATTTTGTTCACACATTTGTGTACAAGTTTTTATTTTCATAACTGTTTTCAAATGATAGAACTGTTGTCAATGGAAGGCTGGACCTTCTGAATCATATTGTAGTTCTATATTTAATTTACTGAGGAACTTCCAAACTGTTTTCCAAAGTGTCTGATCCATTTTAAATTCCCATTAGCAATATTTGAGGGTTCCCATTTATTCTGCATCCTTGCTAATACCTGTTATTTTCTTTAAAAAAATATTGTTATCCCAGTAATCATGAAGTGGTATCTCATTACAGTTTGGATTTGAATTTTGCTAATGACTAATAATATTGAGCACCTTTTCTTGTGCTTGTTGGTTATCTGAATATCTTTGGAGACATGTCTATTCAGATTTTTTGCCTATTTTAAAGTTCAGTTGTTTGTCTTTTTGTTGTTGTGTTGTAAGACTTCTTTATACATTCAGAATACTACTAGATCCTTATACAACACATGATTTGAAAATATTTTTTCTCATTCTGTTGGTTGTGTTTTCACTCTTTTGATAATTTTGATGCACAAACAGTAATATATATTGTTATATTTGCCTAGTATTTACTTTTACTGAAGAACTTTATATTTTCACATGGCTTTAAATTAAATTTCATAGGTTTGAATCTAGTGGCCTTTCTTTTCAATTTGAAGAGCTCCCTTTATCATCTTTTGTAGGGCAGTCTAGTGTTAATGAACTCCCTCAGCTTTTGTTTATCTGGGAATGTCCTAATTTTCCTCTCATTTTGGAAAGACAGTTTTGCCACACATAAAATTCTCAGCTGTAAGGTTTTTCCCTCCAGCACTTTAAATTTGCCATCCTGCTACTTTAAGTCCTGCAATGTTTCTGCTGAAAAATCCAGTGATAATCTTATTGATGATTCCTTGTATGTGAGGGGTCACTTTTCTCTTAGAGCTTCTAGATTGTCTTGTAGTTCAACAGTTTGATTATAATGTATAACAGTTCGATTATAATGAGTCTCCTTGGGTTTATCCTACTTGAAGTTCATTGAGTTTCTTGTATTTGTTTATCCATGTCTTTACTCAAATTTGGGAAAATTTTTGGCATCATTTCCTCAAAGAAACTCTCTAGCCACCTTCCCCATTCTTTCTCTTCTCATTTTGGGACTCCTATAATGGATATATTGTTCTGCTAATAGCCCATAAAGTCCCTTGGGCTGTTAGGCAGGTGGATGTGACTACAAAAAGGGAAATGAGGGATCCTGGTGGTGATGGAAATGATCTGTTTCTTGACTTTGTCAATGGCAATATGCTACTTTTGATATAGTACTATAGTTGCTCATGATATTATTATTGGGGGAAACTGGGCATAGAGTACATTGGATCTCTCTGTATTACTTTTTTATTAAGTTTTAATTTTAATTCCAGTACAGTTAACATACAGTATATTAGTTTCAGGTGTACAATATAATGATTCAACAATTCTATATATTACTCAGTGTTCATCATAACAAATGTACACTTTAATTACCATCAACTATTTCACCCATTACCCCACATACTCTCTTCTGGTAAACATGAGTTTGTTCTCTATAATTAAGAGTATATTTCTTCGTTTGACTCTTTATTCCTTTGCTCATTTGTTTTGTTTCTTAAATTCCACATGGGAATGAAATCATATGATACTTGTCTTTCTCTGGCTTATTTTTCTTAGCATTACACTCTCTGGATCAATCCATGTCAGTGCAGATGGCAAGATTTCATTCCTTTTTATAGAAGAATGATATTCTATTATATATATATATGTATATGTATATACATATATATATAATTTTCTCACCTTATCTTTATCCATTCACCCATCAATGGACACAAGCTGCTTCCATAATTTGGCCTTTGTAAATAATGATGCAATAAACATAAGGGTGCATGTATCCTTTTGAATTAGCGTGTTGTCCTTTTTGAGTAAATAACCAGTAGTATGATTACTGGATCACTGGGCAGTTCTATTTTTAAGGCTTTGAGGAGTCTCCATACTATTTTCCAAAATGACTGCACTGGTTTGCATTCTCACCAACAGTGCTCAAAAGTTCTTTTTTTTTTTTTCAAAGATTTTATTTATTTATTTGACAGATAGAGATCGCAAAGTAGGCAGAGAGGCAGGCAGAGAGAGAGGAGGAAGCAGTCTCCCTGCTGAGCAGAGAGCCCGATGTGGGGCTCGATCCCAGAACCCTGGGATCATGACCTGAGACGAAGGCAGAGGCTTTAACCCACTGAGCCACCCAGGCGCCCCACAAAAGTTCTTTTTTTCTCCACATCCATGCCAACAGTTGTTGTTTTTTGTGCTTTTGATTTTAGCCATTCTAGCAGGTGTGAAGTGATTATAGTTTTGATTTGCACTTCCCTGATGAGGAATAATGTTGAGCATTTTTCATATGTCTGTTGGCCATCTGGATGTTTTCATTGTAGAAATGTCTGCTCATGTCTTCTGATAATTTTTAAATTGGATTTTTTTGGGTGTTGAGTTGTACCAGTTCTTTATATATTTGGGATATGAACCCTTTATCAGATAGGTAATTTGCAAATATCTTCTCCCCTTCAGTAGGTTGACTTTTAGTTTTATTGATTGTTTACTTCACTGTGCAGTAACATTTTTATTTTGATGTAGTCCCACTAGTTTATTTTTGCTTTTATTTCCTTTGTCTCAGAAGAGATATCTAGAAAGAAGTTGTGATGGTCAATGTCATAGGAATTACCAAATGTGTTTTCTGTATTATTTATTACATCATCATGTGAATCTAAAATTATCTCAAACTAACAACCTTAAGTAAAAAAATCAGTTACTTAATAAAAAGAATGGGGTAGTTCCACTTCCATGTCAGTGTAAGGAGTTTTGTAGTACCCCTTTTCAGTGAAATAAGCAAAGTTAAAAAAAATTAGACCAACCTAATCATTTAATGTTTTCTGAAAATTATCCTAAGGTTATACAGCAAATGAAGAAATACTTATTCAAGAAAATCTACTAAAACTAGGTAAGACTAGCAAGAATCGTAACATTTGAGCTGAGATCCTTTCCTTCCCTACCTCAAAATAAAAAATGATGAATGCTCCACTCATGATGTATGTGACCAAGAAGACAGTGCCCCTGTCCCCTCAATTCCCAAGTCATGGCTCACTTTATTTCGTTGGGAGGAACAGGTTGACAGCATTTCTTAACCTCTACAATTCTAAGCTGAAGAGGCTCATATCCTGATAGGCTGGCCAAGATGATAGGGGACCACTTCCTCCACTGAGATCCTACCCACAAGACAAACTCTAACCCAGCCACTGCAGCCTGAGAAAGCTGAGTCTAACAACTTATATCCCAGCTTTAGGGTAGGACAAAAGTTGTAAAATGGGAGAGGTAATGTAGTAATCCGAGGCTATAACTGTACTCTATATCCTGTTGTAGTCATGGAAAAAAAAATACTGGGTGGTTAAAAACAACATAAATTTATTCTCTCACAATGTTGGAGATTGGAATTCAGCAGGTCCACAGTCCTGAATGCTCTAGGGAAGGATCTTTTCCTACTTCTTCCAGTTCCTGGTGCAACCAGCTGTTCCTTGGTTTGGGAATACATAACTCTAATCCCTGATTCAGTCTTCACATGGCCTTCTTCTTTGTGCCTTCCCCCTTTTCTTCTTATAAGGACAATTGCTGTTTGATTTGGGTCCACTCTGATAGTACAGGATGCTCTCATCTTGAGGTTCTTAACTTAATTACATCTGCAAAGACCCTTTTTTCCAGTTAAGTTTACACTCACAGTTTCCATCTAGACATATTTTTCTGGGGGGACAATTTAACCCATTATAGTCAACCTCATGACCTCCAAAATTCATCTCTATCCAATATACAAAATACATTCAATCCCTCCTAATATCCCTGAAGTTTTAATCCATTAAAGGAAAAACTCTAAGTTTAAACTCTCATGTAAAAATCATCAATTCAAAGAAGTTCTAAATTTCATCATCTAAATCATCTAACTTATCAAAATCAAGTTTTAGGGGAGACCCTACCTCTGTATCCAAGGCTCTGTGCTAGAGTCATTATTTCTTTATCTTGAAGGGTAATACATGTGCAGGTGAATAGCTTTATCAGACCATTTCCTGTCTGTAGATACTTAGAAGTCTGAGAGACTTGCTTCATTTTGCCTTACCTTTTCTCCTTCAGTCCAAGCTGGCAGTATTTCTTCTAAGATTCTCAGAAACCTAGTTGGTCTTCCACATATGTCAAGGGGGTCTGTAACATTAGATGAGGAATTTCTCCACAGGCCTTTGCTGAATAACCCTGTCACTATTCCTGCTTTCTAGTGAGATGGTTGATTGGATTTCTAAATTATTTACCCAATTTCTTCAGCAAAAAAAGAGATCTATCCTAGGCCCTCACTTAAGAGCAATTAGGGCAATCTTTTCCATCAGAGAATTTCATAATTTTAGCATCCTTAACACTCTAGATAAGCCAGAAACTCCCAAATCGTGTAGTGCTGTCTTCTTTTTGTTTAACAGTTCTTCTTCAGTTTATTTCCTCTTTAATTCTACTATAAGCAGCAAGGAGAAAACAGGCCATACCTTCCAAACTACGTAGAAATATCTTTAATGGAACATCCAAGTTCATTGTTTACAAATTATCTTTCCTACCCAACAGTAGAATAAAATTCAGTCAAGTTTTCTGCCACTACATAATAAGGATTACCATTCTTCCATATTCTTCATCTCCTTCTGGGCTCTCATCATGAACACTTTTAACATTAATATACTTACCAGCATTCTGTTCAAAATGATACATGTATTTTCCAATATGGTAGAAGATTTTTCTATATTGCTCCTTTTTTCTTTATGAGCACTCACCAAAATTATTTTTTAATGCCCGTATTTCTACCAGCAAAGGAAATCTAGGTTTTTATTATTATATGCCCCCAAATTCTTCCAGCCCTGCCCATTGTCAAATTCCAAAGCCACTTCCAAAGTTTTAGTTGTTAACTGCAGCACTTCATTTCATGTTATCAAAATCTGGATTAGTTTTTTAGGACTGCCATAATGAATTACAATGAATAATAATGAATTATGATAAATGTTGTAGATTAAAATAATACATATTTATTCTATCAAATTTTGAAAGACAAAAATTCCATATCAAAGTAGCAGCAAAGCCGCACCACCTTTGAAGACTACAGGAGAAAACCTTTTTGCCTCTTCCAGCTTTTGGTGGCTGTTGGTGTTCCCTTGGTTTGGGGAATATATAACTTTAATCTCTGCTTCACACTTTATGCCTTTATCTTGTGTGTCTTCTCTGTTTCTTTTCTTAGAATTTCACTTACCGTTGGGTTTAGGGCCCATCTAGATAACCAGGTTTATATCATCTTGAAATCTTTTGTATAACTACCTCTGCAAAGATCCTTTGTTTGAATAAATTAACATCCAAATATTCCAGGAACACATATGTTTTTTGGTGATGGCCATCATTCAGCCTACTACACCTTCCAAGTGCCCAGATTAGTGATACAGAGAATTTGTCCAGGGTGGGAGGTAATTTTATGAAAATAACTCTCCTCAAAGAAACTAACTCTATTTGAAATAGCACTTGCACTACTCGGTATTTATCCCAAAGATACAGATGTAGTGGACAGAAGGGCCATCTGTACCCCAATGTTCATAACAGTAATGGCCACAGTTGCCAAACTGTGGAAAGAGCCAAGATGTCCTTCAATGGATGAATGGATAAAGAAGATATGGTCCATATATACAATGAAATATTATGCCTCCATTAGAAAGGATGAATACCCAACTTTTGTATCAATGTGGATGGGACTGGAGGAGATTATGTTGAGTGAAATAAGGCAAGCAGAGAAAGTCAATTATTATATGGTTTCACTTACTTGTGGAGCATAAGGAATAACATGGAGGACAATGGGTGAAGTAGAAGAGAAGTAAGTTGGGGGAAATTGGAGGGGGAGGTGAACCATGAGAGACTGTGAACTCTGAGAAACAAACTGAAGGTTTTGGAGGGGAGGAGGTTGAGGGTCAGGAGGGCCTGGTGGTGGGTATTAAGGAGGGCATATATTGCATGGAGCACTGGGTGTGTGCATAAACAATGAATCTTGGAACACTGAAAAAATAAAATTAAATTTAAAAAAAACCCTAAAATTAAAAATAAAATATATCCCCTGAACAACAACAACAACAACAAAATAGAGTGTGTTTATTTCAAGCCTAAGGACACCATCAAAAATAGCATCTCCTCTTAATTCAGAGCAGTAAGCAAAACACTAGACAGCTAGTTCACCAAAGAGAATCAGGGATGGAGATAGTGAGAAGACCCTTCCTGAGGTCTGAACAAACCCCAAAGCTGGCCTTAAAATCTATCCCTGTCTGAATTTAATTGGTTCAGGCTGTGAAACAATATATGTCCTGAGGCATTGTCAAAAATAATAGAACAGTTAACTATGAATTCATGTGAATGAGGGCTGAATAATATGCAAAATGAGACAGGAAGTTTAACAGAGATTAGGGCAAGGTACAACAATCAAGGAGAGTCTTGTTAAAACCATTGTAGTCCCAGAGTGACTGGAAATATGTAAGGGTACACCCGCTAAGGAACAATACCAATGACTTCACATTGCAGGATAAATACACTCTACTAAAACAGTCTAATCAAGTCAACAATGTAAATAAACATTACAAATAGGCCTTGGAGAATAGTAAGGAGGATCAGCATCCACAGTTGTTATATTACCTAAATATTTGAGTTTTCAACAAAAACATAACAAATGTCAGAAACAGGAATATATGACAGTTAAAAAATAGGTAACTGTTTTTGAAAGAGTCAGATATTTGATCTAACAGAGGAAGAACTTGAATTAGCCATTATAAATATATTACAAGAACTAAAGGAAACCATACTTAAAGAAGAGAAGATATAAAGACAATGTCTCATCAAGCAGAGAATATCATTAAAGAAGTAGAAATGATTTTTTTTTTCAAAAGAAAATTCTAGGGTTGGAAACTATAATAACCAAAATGAAAAATCTACCAGAGAGTCTCAAAAGTATATATCAGCTGGAAGAAGAAAGACCTAAGAAACTTGAAAGTAAGTAAGTTGATAGAGATTATGCAATTTCAAGAGCAGAGTGAAACTAGAATGAAGAAGAACAAACAGAACTTCAGCAAAATGTAGGATACCTTTAAGTGTAGCAACATATGTGCTATGGGTGTACCAGAAATAGAGACAGAAAGAAAAGAAGCAGAAAAAAAATGTTCAAAGAAATAATGGCTGAAAATGTCATAAATTTTCTGAAAAACATTAGTCTACACATTAAAGAAACACAATAAACTCCAAGCGGGATACATTTTAAAAGGTTCACATTCAGATACATGATAGAAAAAATGCTGAGTGCCAAAGATGAATAGAAAATCTTGAAAGCATCATGTAAAAAATGACTTGTCTTGTACAGGGAGTTCCAATAAGATTAACATCTGACTTCTCATCAGAAGGGAGACAAACCATAAGTGACTCTTAATCTCACAAAACAAACTGAGGGTTGATGGGGGGAGGGGGGTTTGGAGGGGGGGTGGGGTTATGGACATTGGGGAGGGTATGTGCTATGGTGAGTGCTGTGAAGTGTGTAAACCTGGCGATTCACAGACCTGTACCCCTGGGGATAAAAATATATGTTTATAAAAAATAAAATTTAATAAAAAAAATATATATATATAAAAAAAGAAATAATGGATACTGAAAGACAGTGAAATTAAATGCTCAAAATGATGAAAGAAGAAAACCTGGCAACTGAGAATTTTTTATCCAACAAAACTAACTTTCAAAAATGAGGACAATATAAAGACATTCCTATATAAACAAAAACTGAGAAACACCCAAGACGTTCTTCATTTGAAAGTAAGTAAAGGAAAATAGAACTTCAAATCCACATGAAACAACAAAAAGGACTGTTAAATGTAATTATACACGGCATATACATGGACATTTATTTTTCTTTTATTTTTTATTTAAAGAGCAGTTGTATAAGCCATATGTATCTAATTGGCTGGTTGGTTCTATAACATACAGAAATATAATATATTCCAAAATAACACCAAAGACGTAGGTGAAAGCAAAGTTGTATTGGAGTAAGAAAATGACAGCAGTGGATAACACATAGAAACATATAAGGAGAATCGTAAGGGTTAAATAAGAAAGGGAATATAACAACCAGTATAAAGATATATTTGCTCTCCTTTCTATTCTCAGCTTCATAAATGGACATAAATTTATGTAAATAATAACTATAAAATGTATTGTTGGGTTTTTAACATGCATAAATAAACATATATATTGTTTATATATACATATTATTATATATATTAAAAGTGCAAAAAGGGGGAAGAAGGTATAGAGCTATGTAGAAGTACTGTATGTATATCTCACTGCAATTAAGTTGGCATAATTCTTAAATAGATTCTGATAAATTAAAATGTATGTAATAAATCTTATAGCAACCACCAAGAAGATAACTAAAAATATGCTGAAAAAATCATTAAAGTATTTAAAATGTTACACTAGAAGATATTTACTTAATACAAAATAAGGCAGTAAAGGAGGAATAGAGGAACAAAAATGACACAAGACATATAGAAAACCAAATGTAAAATGGCAGACAAAATCCAACTATGTCGTGAATAACTTTAAATGTGAATATAGTAATAATATAATCAAAAGGAGAGATTGTTAGATTGGCTAAAAACAATAAGATTCAACTATATGCTGTCTGTAGGAGAAGTATTTTATATTTAAATATTCAAATAGATTCAAATAGATTGAAAGGAAGAGAATAAGAAAAGATATATCACATTAACAGTGATCATAAGAAAGCCATAGTGGTCATAGCAATGTCAGAAAAAATATTTTAAAAAACAAAATGTTACTAGAAATAAAGAAGAACATCTTATAATGATAAAAGGGTTAATTCATTAAGAAGTTATAACAATTATAAGCAAATATATACCTTACAATAGAGACCTGAAATATAAAACAGAAGTTGACCAAATTGAGGTAGGAAATAGACAATTTAACAATGATATTTAAGGAGTTTGACACCCCATGTTCAATATTGAATAGAACAACTAGAAAGAAGATGAACATGGAAATAGAGGCCTTGAGCAATACTATACCTGAACAAGACACCAGATATCTATAGAGGTCTCCACAACAATTACAGAATATATGTTATTTTCAAGTGCACATTGAACATTCTCCATGATAAACAAAACAAAACAGCATAACTGCTAGGTCATGATAAAATTGTCAATAAATTTAAAGGAATTAAATATTACAAAGTGTGTTCTCTGTTCACAGTTGAGTGAAATTGGAAGTTATTAATAGAAGGATGTTTGGAAAATTCACAAGTATATGAAAATAAACAACATATTACTAACTAATGAATAGCTCAAAGGTAAAAAACTAATGAGTGGTTCATTAACTAATGAATGGCTCAAAAGAAAATTTGAAAATAAATTGAGATAAAAGGAGATGAGAACATAATATATGAAAACTCTTAAGATGTAGCTAAACTAGTGCTTATAGAAACACATAGCTAAAAACACCTACATTACAAAAGAAGAAAGATATCAAATCAATAAATTAATCTTCTACCTGAGACACAGGAAACAGAAGAGCAAACTAAAGCCAAAGAAAGGAAAAGGAAAGAAAGAAAGAGGGTTAAAGCATAAAATTAATGAAACAGAGAATAGAAACAGAATAGAGAAAATCAATAAAGCTGTTTTTTCTTTGAAAAGATAAAGAAAACTAACAAAACATTAGCTGTATTTAGGAAGAGAAATATTCAAATTGCTAAAGTCATAAATGAAAGAGGGAATGTTATTTCCAACCTTACATACATAAAAAGGAATTATGAGGTAATTCTAACAACAAGTATATGCCAACAAAATATACAACTTAGATAAAATGGACAAATTCCTAAACATCAAAAAACCAAAACTGACTCAGGAAGAAATAGAAATTTTAAATAGACCCATAACAAATAAAGATATGGAATTAGTAATTCAAGAACTTCCCACAAAAATAGTTCAGGCCCTAATGGCTTTACTTTAGAACTCTACCAAACATTGAAAAAAATAACAATTTTCACAAATGCCCCCCAAAATAGAAGAGGGAACACCACAATTCATTTATTCAATTCATTTCCATGATACCAAAACCAGACAAAAATATCACACAAGTACACTACAGACACATGTCTCCTAAGAATATAGTCACAAACTCACCAATTACATACCATAAAATGAAACCTAACAGGATATAAAAATGATTATACACCACATGCAAGTGGGATTTATACCGGAAATGAAAGGTTGATTTAATCTCTAAAAAATCAATTATTTTAATACATCATGTCAATCAAATAGGGGTCAAAAACTACATGATCATCTCAATAGATGCAGAAAATGCTTTTGGCAAAATTCAACACCATTTCACCATGAAAACACTGAATAATCAAAGAAACAGAGACGCTTCCTCAAATTTTTAAAAGGATACCTATGAAAAATCCACAGCTAACATCATGCATCTTGGTGAAAGATTGAATGTTTTCTCCTTAAGATCAAGACATGGATGTCTAGTTTCACCACTTCTATTCAGGATTCTACTGGAAGTTCCAGTCATGATAAAAAGGGAAGAAGAGGAAATAACATTCATCCATATCAGAAAGGAATAAATATATCTATTTGAGAACAACATGGCTTTGTACATAGATAATCCTTAGGAATCCCTTAAAAACATATTAAAACTAATACATGATTTTGATATAGAAAAGAATTATTTTCTATATAGTAATGAACTGGAATGCAATTTCATTTGCAAGGGCATATAAGGAATTAAGTACTTAGAAGTAGTTTACTTAAGTGTAAGACTTAGATACTTGAGAGCTACAAAACATCATTGAAGTTAAAGAGGATATACGTAATTGGAAAGATATCCTGTGTTCATGGATTTAAGTATTTAATATTGTTGAGATGGCAACTGTAAAAATATCTACAAATTTAGTGCAATCCTTATCAAAATCATAATTGCTTCTTGTGCAGAAATTGGCAAGTTGGTTCTAATATTCTCATGGAAATTCAAGGAATCCACAATAACCAAATAATCTTGAAAACAAACGGCAAAATCGATGGACTCACACTTCCTGATTTCAAAACCTGTTATAAAGCTACAGTAATCAAGACCGTACCACACACAGTGGTGCTGGAATAAGGAATTCAGTGGAGAAAAATGCAGAGTACAGAAATAAACACATGTACCTATAACCAATGATTTTCAACAGGATATCAAAACAATTCAACGAGGGAAAGAATAGCCTTTCAGCAGATAGTGTTGGGACAACTAGAGATCTACATGTGTAAAAATGAAGTTGATACTCTCACTCATAGCATATAAAAATTCACTAAAAGTGTTTCAAAGGCCTAAATGTAAGAGCTTAAAGTATAAAACTCTTACTAGAAAACATATGTATAAATCATCATGAACTTGAATTAAGCATATTTTTAAAACATGATACTAAAACACAAGAAAGAAAAAAGAGATTGATTGGACAGCACAAAAATTAAAAACATTTAAAAAACCCTGTATTTCATAGGGCATGGTCAACAAATTGAATAGACACCCCAAGAATGGGTAAAAATTTCCCAATAATATATCTGATAATGGACTCATATCCAGATTATGTGAAGAAGCCTTAAAACTCAATAAAAAGACAAAAGAATTAATTTTTAAAAGTGGGCAAATGATCTGAATAAACTTTGTTCTAAGAAGATAAACAAGTAGATAATGCATTCATGAAACCAGGCTCAAAAAATCCTTAGACTTGACGGAACTGCAAATAAAAACCACAAGATGCCACTTCACATCCACCAGAATGACTGTATTAAAAAAGACAGAAAGTAAAAGTGTTGCTAAGCATATGGAGAAATTGGAACCCTTATACCGTGGTGCGGTTAACGTAAAATAATGCGGCCACTGTGAAGGTAATCCAGCAGTTCCTCAAATGGTTAAATATAGAGTTAAGATCTGTCCCACAAATTTCACTGCTGGGTGTATACTCCAGAAAAATGAAAACATATGTTCATGAAAATAACTTTTATAGGAATGTCCATAGATGCCTATAATAGTCAAACTTTGGAAACAACCCAGATGTCCATCAGTTGAATGGGTAAATAAAATGTAGCATATCCATATAATACTATATCATTTAGCCATAAAAAGGAATGAAGTGCTCATACATACTGCAATATAGATGAATATTGAAAACATTATGCTAAGTGAAAGAAGCCAGATGCAAAAGGCCATATATTGTATGATTCCACTTAGTTGAAATGTCTAGGATAGGTAAATGTATGGGGACAGAAAGTAGATTAGCTGTTGCCTGGGATTGCTGGGGTTGTTAGGATGGAGAATCACTGTTAAAGGGTATGTATGTGGGCTAATGATAATGTTTTAAAGTTTGTTTTGGTGATAAATGCACAATTCTGTGAATATATTAAAAAACACTCAACTGTATGCTTTAAATCAGTCAGTTTTGTATGATGTGACCTATATCTCAATAAAACTACTGAGGAGAATGAATGGGTAAAGGATACAAAGTTAAAAACCAAAAAGGAAATATAAATAACAAATGCATGAAAAACTTCAAACTTATTTACATGTAAATGTAATAACTCACAAAAATTTTTAAAGTTTTAATTAATGGATTCAGATCTACCTGGTAGGATATCACTAGGGGCTTGGCAATAGGATTCTACACCTTTTTCTGAATTTTAGTATTTTGATTAATGACTTTAATGAAGGCATAAAAATAATAAGACTTCTCAAGTTTAACAGATTATCCAAAGCTGGAAGGAATGGATATTAATAAATTGTGTTTGATTAAAAAAAAAAGCAATATGATTAAGTGATGGTTTGCTGTTAATATATATTTTTAAAAGATTTTATTTATTTATTAGAGAGAGTGAGTGAGTGAGAGAGAGCACAAGCTGGGAGGGGTGGAGAAGCAGAGGGACAGGGAGAAGCAGGCTCCCCACTGAACAGGAGGCTAGATATGGGCTCCATCCTGGGACTCTAGGATCACGACCTGAGCTGAAGGCAAACCTATAACTGTAACTGACTGAGCCACCCAGGCACTCCTACTGTTAATATAATCTCATGCAAAGGAAATAAAATCTGAGTCCTAGCTTTTAGCTGTATACATGGAGTGTGAAGTCTGAGGAGGGTCTGTCTTGATAGGTTTGCACTTAACAAAGATTTGGAGGTTTTTGTTCACTGGATGTGTAAAGGCAAAATTACACACACACACACACACACACACACACACACACATATCATCACAAAAGCCTGTACAAGTTTAAGGTACTTTTTGATGTCTAGTGCTCTAAACAAATGAAAGAATGCATAGTGTCACAATACTTTATACCAGCCAAACCACATCTTCTATATTATGCTCAGCTCTAGGCACCATATTTGAAGATTGACAATGATAAACTGGAACATATCTAGGGTCAGCGACAAGAATGGTAAAGCATATGGAAATGGTATCAGAAGGAATAGTTGTGTGGACTGAAGATATTTAGAAGATATTCAGCCCAGGGTGGAAAACAGAGGAAATATAGTAGTAGTCTCCAAGTAGTTGAAGGACTGTCATATGGAAAAGGGATTACATTTTTATTTGCATGGTTTCAGAGGGAAGAACTAGGACCAATAAGAAGAAGTTGCATGATATATTTTGACTTGGTATAAAGAAAAATTTTCTGACCATTAACGCTATTTAACAATGGCTGATGAGTGACATCATAAGTTTCATTTCAGTGGAAGTTTTAAAGCAGAGGCTATAAGCCAATACTACAATAGTATTTCAGGATTGGTTTCTTCATTGGATAGGCATCAATTTAAAATATGGAAACTGTGGTTCTCAAACTTTGGAATAAATCCTATAAGGAGGAATCCTCAGGAATTGGGGCATAACTACATATTTTCTTAATACCGTAAGTGATTCTGATACAAATGGTTCACAGCCCAACTTTGAGAAACCTAAATTAATTTATTATCAAATGGTAATGTGTAAAGTTCTGTTTCTTCTGAAGTGAAAAGAAGAAAATGGCTAACATGAGATTAATAATATTTTAGCCATTCTGAAATTTGCTGTTAACTAGAAGAGTTTTAAAACCACTCATTTAATAATATTAGCCTAACCCATGAAGTATGATATAATTCTGGGGATAAATTTCATTAGTTTTCATTAAAGACCAGATAAGTGTTCAAAACCTTGCTTGTAACTTTTAAATGATATTCATTTGTTTGTTTTTTGCTGGGGAGGGGGAGAACACTGATCAACAACAACTGAGTATGTTGTTTAATGTCTTGAAAGTCCTCAATTTATTTTAAACATCTAACAGAACTTAGAGACATTCTTTTTTTTAAGGGCCTCTGGCATAACCAGTATTTCTTGAATTATTATAGAACAAATAACTACTGGCAGGTAAATTATTCAGAAGAAATTAAGTGTTACCAGAGAATTTAAAAAGACCTTTTGGTTTTTCTTCCTCTAAATTTGCAAAAGAAAAGCAGCTAAGGAATTGGAAATGAAACCTGAATACTAATATATTACTTACTCTCCTGCTATTTGGAAAAGCTCATTCTTTGTATTTCTCTGCATATACTTTCTAACCACCATTAGAGCTCAAATCAAGGGAAAAATAATTTCTCCCAGTGTATGAAGAAAACTACTTGATTTAAGCAAGGAAAAGAAATTGTCTAAAATGAAGTTAGTTTTGTCTTTCCATGCATGTAATTATTAGGGAACTTAAATCACTATTTTTGTCTGCATTTACTTTTATTTGTTTATTTATTTGTTTGTTTATTTATACTAGTTATGAGTGGAAAGAATTTAAATCAGGAGTCCCCTCTTCCATCTACTTCCAAAGGGACTCACCTACCTAGAGCTCTTAAAGCCAGTTTTTTCTGTGTCTAGGTTCTATCCCAATCTCTCAGAGTTTTGTGAAGTGCTAGATGATTTCTTATGTAATAAATGTGTCAGTGATTCCTGAAGGCATTATTTTCAAGGGAATGACATATGAACCGAATCTTTGACTCTGTGGTCAATCAATGTAAGAGAGAATTTTGAGCAGGCAGATCCTAATACTTTTCCTCAAATCACTCTATATACCAGTTTGCCCTTGCTGGTTACTTACTCCATTGATTGGTTTGGCCAGTCAGGTCTTTTAGTATGAGCACCCTCTTTTGAGTTCATGTCTTTCCCTCTGCTTAGCATCTTGGCACCTGGATTTGGTGAGAACATTTTTTGTGACTGTAAGAAAGTGGGGTGGATTGTTTCAAACACTAAGTACTTGCTATGATTTTTGCTCACTTATTCACCAAGAAATGCCTTCCCCAAGAATGAAAGAGAGTATTGGGCACAAAGCCTATGACAGCATGATCTTTTGTCAGATTGGTTTGGGGCAACTGAATTAATGCAGCAACTAAAGCCAGACACTTCCTCCAGAGCCATCAAGAGTTCAAAAAGGGATGAATCTGTCCTCAAAGCAGAGCAACAGAACAGTTGCAAGAGAAAATTCCTACCCAAGAGAATGATATAGAATGTGTCATTTTTTTGGATGATCTTTTATAGGGTGATCAAGTGGCTTTCATTAGTGAATACATTTGCTCACTCAGTTTTGGAGAGTCGCCCTTCATTTATTCTTTCCCTTTGGAAGTACTTTCGAGTACAAATTACTGCTATCAGAAACCTTGAACTGAGAGGCTATTATTCTCCTTGCTCAGATTAAATTAATTTTGAACAGTTTAATGCAGCATGTCCGAGCTGCAAGTCCAAGTGGTGTCAAATCTATTTCTCTGTTTTTTTAAGCTGCACCTTCAAGGGCAGTATGATTCATGGTGAATGTGTTCTTCTAATGTCTTGCTAAGTGTTATTATTTTCTTTCATTTGCAAGTCATGAGGCTACAAGTGTTAACCATTCTCTGCCTAACATTGTATAAAGAATGCATGATTTAAGCCAGGCTGATTTTCCAAAAGGGAGCTTATTACATTTACTTGCTTTACAAATGAAATAAAGAAAAAATACTCTGGATCAAAGCAAGAAGTTTAAAAAGCTAATGAAACATTAGAGAGAGAACTGCCTTGAGAAGCATTGCGACATCATCACTGTTGTGTTAAAAAGAAATTATCTTGATCTAGGCCTATGTAATAAAATAAAGGGGTTTTACTGATTGGCTATATAATTCTGTTTGTGTTTTTGCAGGGTTGCAAGGGAAAAAAAGGATATAAATCTACTTATTTCTCTCTTACAGTTCAGGCAATCTACTGTCTCTCCAGTATTCACTCTCTCTAAAGTGTCATTGAAATGTATATTGAAGTTTTTTTCTGTGTTATTGTAGAGCAAACTGGCAAAAGAGTGCCAGTTGATTAATGACAGAGTGGAAGATGGGCTTTAAGCAGTTAGAGGTTTCAAAAACCTATCAATCTTGTGTCTATGTAAAGTACTTCAACTGTACAAGTCTAGGACAATCTTTTCTACAGCTCTAATCACTAGTCCTGTGGATTAAGCAAATTAATGTTTTTAAAGGTTCTTAATGAAAACTGATGAAAACACTATATTGAAATCTTCCTTTGGAATAGGAGGAGGCAATGATCAAGGGTATTGTCCTTTCAAAAGCTGGATAAGCACGTTACTCTTGTAATACTAATTTTATTTTATTACTTTATTTTATTTTATTTTATTTTTTCAGTGTTCCAAGATTCATTGTTTATGCACCATACCAGCGCTCCATGCAATACTACATTTTTTAAAAAGATGAAATACGCTTATATGAACTTACTTAGAAGAAATGAATAATTGTTAAAATCCAAAAGATAAACATAATAATACTATAATTATATGACATCAATGCTAAGAGCATTTGACTCCTTTAACTTTAGTCTATATCAAAACACAAGAATCTGTAACTCATGAAGACTTATCTGTGATTCTGGCACCGCATTTAAAGAAGGACACTATAATGTCAAATAACATGCAGAAAAGGACCAAAAGAGCCTGTAAGAAATAGGGTGAGGGACAGAGGGGAAGGAGAACCAGAAGGGCTACCATATGAGCATAGACTAAGTTGATTAATTTTTTTTTAAAACACAGAGTCTGAAATTCAGTTTCTAAGGTAGTAAGGGGATGGACTGAATAATTATGGATTTGTTTACTAAATGCTAGAATATCAAAGTTAATGGACTCCTTGAAGTTGGAGGACAGTAGCATATTGGAAAGGAGTAGGTTTGAATCTCAGTTTCACCATTTCTTAGCTATATAATCTTGAGGAGTTTATTTAAATAGTGTCTCTATTTTCTCATTTACAAAATAAGAGTAATAATAATACCTAATTCATGAGTTTGTTGTGAGGATTAAATGATTTAATATATGTAAGGTTCTCAAAACAGTGTCTAGTACATGGTAATCACTATGTAAATATTATTTTTAAAAAAGTGTGAGTGAGTGCAAAATAGTAATCCATATATGGAATGTAATTACCCTACAAGGTGGTAGAGAAGGTTTCTATTAAAGAATGAAACCTCTATAATTGATATTCAAGCCAAGAATATTTGGGAAATGACTTCTGATGTTGACGTCAAGGATAACCAAGTTTCTTGTCAGTATATGTCTAGGTTCTCTAGGACTTTATGTAACTTAGTAGATGCTCCTTGTAATATAGCATAATTGAATTATACTAGGAGTCAGCAGGCCTAGATTTTTGTACTGATTTTGACATTTAAAAGTTAAACCTTTGGGAATCTTGTTCAAGTTTTCAGGTCTTCAAATTAAAATGAAAATTAGTATACCTTCCTCTCTCACAACGTGTTGTTGTGAAGATTAAAGCAAATAAATACATGAAAGAGCTGTGTAGATGATGAAGCACTGTACAAATATAAGGCAGTATTATATTCTGCTGTCATGAGAGCTCATAAAAGATAGGATGATGTTCTGGCTGATCTACTTTCTATCTTTTATTTATCCAATCTACTTGAGCACATGTTACTCCTTATCTTACTGTACTTCCTTGCAACACTTGATGCTATTCAACATTCACTTTTGAAATGGTCCTGTCACTTCTTGGACACTAGATTTGCTTGCTTGTTTGTTTTGTGTTGCTTCCCTTTCTATATTTCTTAATATCCTTTCCCAATCTGTTTCCATCAATCTCCTTGCTCTACTCACCCTCTAAATACTTTTACCTTTTATGGGTATTTTATACTTTGTCCCTAGGTGATAACAAACCACTCTTACATATATGTATTCTTTAGTCAGGGTTATCCAAAGAAACAGAACAAATAGAATGTGTGTGTGTGTGTGTGTGTGTGTGTGTGCACGCGCGTGCATATGTGCATGTGTATACACACGTATATAATATATATAAAATTTTACATATATATATATTAAATTGGCTCACATAATTCTGGAGTTTAGCAAGTCTAAAATCTGCATTGCGTGTTGGCAGCCTGCGAAAGTCAACACTATAGTTCCAGTCTGAAGATGATCTGCTATAGAACCAGGGAGAGCCGATGTTGCAAATGAAGTCTGAAGGTAATCTGCTGGAGACTTCTTCTCTGCCCAGAAGAGGCTAGTCTTGTTCTATTCAGATCTTCAACTGATTGCATGAGGCCAACCCACATTATAGAAGGCAATTTGCTTTCTCATATTTTCATTCTTAGGTAATGATTCAGAAATCTTGGAGTCATTCTTGACATTCTTCCTCTCCCTGACTAAATACACAATTAGTCATCAAGTGTAGATTTTACCCCTCAAATCATTCTCAGATCTGTATCTGTCCATTTTTATGGTCAGTTTGAACCCACAAAAATCTGAATTATTGCAGCTATTTGCTAATTTGTCATCTCTAATACTTGTCTCCTCTAATTTTTGTTATCATTCTTAAATTCAAATCTGATTATGCTATCTTTACTTAAAATTCTTCAATCACTCTTCATATTTAATAGTATGAATATAAAAACTTTAACCTTCTGGATAAGGTTTTTGTGAGCCAAAGTACATTACTATGAGTGACTGCTACTTGTTAACCAATTATAGCTTTATCATTACTCTAGGCTTCCCTCCCTATAAATGCAGTTAATTAAGATGCCCAGTCAAAGAATTGGACCCACTCCCTGACAGCACGCAATACAAAGCAAGCCCTTGCTTACTTAGACCCTCCACAATATCATTCAAACATTCAAAGCCTAAATTCTACTATAATTCTTCAAAACACCTTCTTACTAAAGACACTGCAATGAGTAATAAACCCAGCTTATTCACCTATAGGTATGTTCCTTCTGGTCTTTGGCTGAAAGGCATTGGCAATATAATAAACCTCCTATGAGAACTTATATAAAAAATTAATTCTAGTTAAAATTTGCTAGTGAAGTGTATAGTTTCAGATGAATCCCATTTTGAGTAAACAGTGATTAACTGATCTGTCTTACAAACCTATATTTTCATTATTAAATTTGCTTAAAGTGAGGCCATACCTATGTTCAGATTTCAGTTCGATAAATGACTAGCAAAGACCATCTTGAAAACTTTCTCAGCTTCTAACATACCTGTTGCAATGGTATTACTCATATGGAGGAAATAGATTTGATTAAAGGGTCATATGTGTCTCTTTCTCCTAGACAACAAATCAAATATTATACAAAACACAAATCAAACACAATCTGCCAAAACAAAATGAATATAATGCAACTAATGGTATTCTTCCAAAAGAAAATTTACTTCAAAAATGCATTTAGGGTGCTTGGGTGGCTCAGTTAGGGCATGGGACTGTTGATCTTGTGTTTGTACGTTTGAGTCTCATGCTGGATATAGACATTACTTAAGAATAACGTCTTCACTTATTTATTTTTCTCCAATTTTTTATTTAAATTTCAGTTAACATACAGTGTAATATTAGTTTCAGGTGTACAGTATAGCTATTCAACAATTCCATACATTACCCAGTGCTCATCACAACAAATGCCCTCCTTTTTTTTTAAGATTTTATTTATTTATTTGACAGACAGAGATCACAAGTAGGCAGAGAGGCAGGCAGAGAGAAAGGGGGAAGCAGGTTCCCTGCTGAGCAGAGAGCCCAATGCGGGGCTCGATCCAGGACCCCGAGAACATAACCTGAGCTGAAGGCAGAAGCTTAATCCACTGAGCCACCCAGGTGCCCCAACAAATGCCCTCCTCAATATCCATCACCTATTTAACCCATCCCCCCACCCACATCCCTTCCAGTAACAAAGTTTTTAGAAAATACATTCAAATAATTGGAAACTTTATTTATAGGATCCAGTGCTGCAGCTTTATTTTAAAATCATTATATAACTTTTTTGGTTTACTGTCATAAACTATGCTAGACTACAATATTTGTGATATATTTTTTTGCCAGTATATGTGTTAAGTGTTTAGTTTTTAAATTACTGGTAAGATTAGTGTGCTGTATATAAATTAACTCTTATTCTGGTAAGATTTTCTATATGTTTGTCCTATTTATTATGGCTATATGTACTCTTATATTCATATTCTAGATACATTTTAAAGAACAATTTTCCCCAAAACTCCAGCCAATAGATATGCATTCCTATACCAAGAACCTGTGATAGCCAAACTAGTTAATTCTGGTCAAGAAATGTAAAGTAGTAATGCACCTAATCTTTCCTTTTTTCCTAATCCCAGTTGCCCCCTTGGGTAAATATCATCCTGTTCTACTCCATATATATTTTACTTTTTATAAAATTGTGGTAAAAAACACATAAAATTTAATATCATAACCATTTAAAATTTTATAGTTCAGTAGTCTCAAGTACATTCACTTTGTTGTGCAATAGGTCTCAAGAACTTTTCCGTCTAATAAAACTGAAATTTTATGACTATTAAACAACTTCTCATTTCCCTTTCATCCCAGCTACAGATAACTACCATTTTATATTCTGTTGCTATTAATTTGACTTCTTTAGGTACTTTATATAAATGAAATCATATAGTATTTGACTTTGTTACTGGCTTATTTCACTTAGGATAATGTTGTCAATGTTCATCTACATTGTAGCATGAGACGAGAATTCTTCCTCCTCCCACTTCTTCCCCCCTCTTCTTCCTCCTTTTTTCAGTGTGTTCTATGTTAAGACATAGTATTTTATGTGGTTAGTGTCATACAGAGAAATTATTTCAGTATACAATTTTTCCTCTGAAAATTTGCACATGGTGAATAATTTTTTCATGAGCATTGTTCAATTCAGTTAAGACACAGAGTGGAAGGCTTGGAAAGTTATATTTCTTCTTGGAAAGAAGATAATATAATCTCACCACTCATGTTGCTTTTCTTTAGAGTCTTCTTCAGATTTCATAATGTCTGTGACCATTATCCCTGTTGACCATCAGGGAAAAAATGATTTCTTCTATACAGCTATGCAATGTTTTAGGGGAATTTTCTTCCTTCTAAGATCAAATAATATTCTATAGTATGTATATACCACAATTTTTTTTTATTCATTGATAAGTTGAACATTTGGGTTGTTTCTACCTTTTGGCTATTGTGAATAATGCTATGAATGTAGGTGTGCAAGTGTCTCTTTGAGACCCTGCTTTCACTTCTTTTGGATATATGCCAAAAAGTGGGATTGCTATATCATATGGTAGTTCTATTTTTAATTTTTGGAGTAATGAATATAGTTGAACTGCCAAAAGATGTGTCAAATATGAAATACAATTCTTAAAACATTCTTGGGGAAATGAGTTGCTAAATATTCTTAGAGTTAGGAAGTATACAGTCTCAAAAATTTTCCTAGTATAAAGGAACTCTAAAGTTGGTACATGGAAATGAAAATGGAAACTGGAGACATAGCCAAGTCTGTTACATGTTTGGAAAGGTAAATATGTTACAACAATTTCTTTACAACTTTGGCTTTCTAAATATGAAAGAATTTCTTCCGTTTACATTATAGTAGCCACTTTTTGGGTTTCCTTTCCTTTCCTTTCTTTTCTGTCTTGTATCCTTCCAGAAAAAATAACAATGCTTTTTATATTCAGAAGTGATGCTCTTGCCAGCAAAAGTTTTTATTGGGTGTATTGCTGCTAGTATGAATAATGTTCATACTGCTGAGTATATGCTATTGCCTAAGCTCTTTCTTGGAAATGATAAAAATATATTTTGACCCTTTTTCTTCATCCTGTCAAATTTAACCCCAGCATTTTAATTGTATTTATTTAAGTATTATAAATGATTTCTTAAAAACCATGGCAACCACCAGTATTAATGAATTATATCGAGTACAGTTTAATTTTCTCTTATTTTAGGAATTTAAAATACACAAAGTTGCCTTTTTATATTTTTTTCAAGAATGAAAAATTGTCAAAACTCTTTTTTTTCCTTAACTATTGTATGGTATACTGCTATGTTAATGTTAATTATTTTCTATATGAATCAGTGAATGAATAAGTAAACAGTTAATCATTAGTATAGAGCACTGTTTCTAATAATAAAACTATGGAGAATAATTATTCATTTGATTCAGCAGAGGAGATGGCTTCCCTAAATATCTGGAATATGGAATTTTTAATGGTCACATGGTATGACAGTAAGAGAAAGATTACAGTGGATATTTAAGGTTACAAAATGAAAAAGAGATTCCATAAATGAAACGTGGTTGATAATAATACCGGGTTAAACAGTCTGTATCTGAAGATAAAATAAATGGCAGATGCAACAACGCAAGACCAAAATTCTCTGACAATCAAAAGCTAAAATAGAAAAAAACAAAATCTTAAAGGAAAAGCTCTCAGTTTTTCCATACTGAGTATAATGTTGGCTGTGGGTTTTTCATATAAAGCCTTTATCCTGCTGATGTATGTTCCCTCTAAACCTGCTTTGCAGAGGGGTTTTCATCATGAATGGATGTTGTGCTTTGTCAAATGATTTTCTCTATCTATTGAAGTGATCATAAGGTGTTTAGCCTTTCTCTTATTGATATGGTATACCGCATTGATTGTTTTGTGAATATTGAACCATCTTTGAATCCAAGGAAGAAATCCCACCTGACCGTGGTGTATGATTTTTTTTTTTTTTATGTATTGTTGGATTCGGTTTGCTAATATTTTGTTGAGGATTTTTGAATCTATATTTATGAGAGATATTGGCCTATAGTTCTCTTTTTTAGTGGTGTCTTTATCTGGTTTGGGTATCTGGGTGATACTAGCTTCATAGAAGGATTTTGGAAGTTTCCCTTCCTCTTCTATTTTTTGTAGTAGTTTGAGAAAAATGGTATTAACTCTTCTTTAAATGTTGGGTTGAATTTGCCTGTGAAGCTGTCTGGTCCTGGACTTCAATTTTTTTTGGAGTTTTTGATTACTGATTCTATTTCTTTGCTTGTAATTTGTTTGTTAAAATTTTCTATTTCTTCCTGCTTTAGTTTTGGTAGATTATATGCTTCTAGGAATTTATCTATTTCTTCTAAGTTGTCCAACTTGTTGGCATATAGGTCATGATATTCTGTTACAATTGTTTGCATTTCTATGTTGTTGGTGGTGTTGGTTGTTACTTCTCTCATTTGTGATTTTGTTTATTTGGGCTCTCTTTCTCTCTTTGATGAGACTGGGTACAAGTTTATCAATTTTATTGAACTTTTCGAAGAACCAGTTCCTGATTTTATTGATCTGTTCTACTGATTTTTAAAAAATTTATATATCATTTATTTTTACTCTAGTCTTTATTATTTTCTTCCTTCTGCTGGTTTTGGATTTTGTTTGTTATTCTTTTTCTAGATTCTTTAGGTGTAAGTTTAGGCTGTTTATTTGAAATTTTTCTTGTTTCTTGAGATAAGCCTGTATTGCTATAAACTTCCCTCTTAGAACTGCTTTTGCTGCATCCAAAAGATTTTGGACAATTGTGTTTTTATTTTCATTTATCCCCAAGTAATTTTTTAATTTCCCCTTTGATTTCCTGGTTGCCCACTCATTGTTTAGTAGCATGTTATTTAACTTCCATGTATTTGTGTACTTTCCAGATTTTTTCTTGTGGTTGATTTCTAGTTTCATAATGTTGTGGTCAGGAAAGATGCATGCATGGTATGACTTTGACTTTTTTCAATTTGTTGAGACTTGTTTTGTCGTTTAACATGTGATCTATTCTGGAGAATTTTCCATGAGCACTTACAAAAAAAACATGTATTTTGCTGTTTTAGGTTGAAATGTTCTGAATATGTTTGTTAAATCCATCTGGTCCAGTGTGTCATTCAAAGCCATTGTTTTCTTGCTGATTTTCTGTTTGGATGATGTGTCCATTGATGTGAGTGGGATGTTAGAGTCCACTATTATTGCTATATTATTGTTAATTATTTTCTTTCTGTTTCTTATTCTTTCATGTTTTGGGGTGCTCCCTATTGAGTTCATAAATATTCACAATTGTTATATTTTCTTGTTGGATTGTCCCCTTTTTATTATCTAGTGTCCTTCTTTATCTCTTATGACAGTCTTTATTTTAAAGTCTATTTTGTCTGATATAAGTATTACTACTACAGTTTTCTTTTGACATCTGTTTGCATGAAAAATATTTCTCCATCTCCCCCATTTCCAATCTGCAGGTGTCTTTAGGTCTGAAATGGGTCTCTTGTAGGCAGCATATAGATGGTTCTTGTTTTTTATATTCATTCTGTCACCCTATGTCTTTTGATTGGAGTGTTTAGTCCATTTACATTCAAAGTAATTATTGATGGATATGGATTTATTGCCATTTTATTACTTGTTTTGGGATTGTTTCTGGAGACTTTCTCTGATCCTTTCATGTCTTTATCTCTTTCATGCTTTTCTGGTTTTCTTTAGTGAAATATTTGGACTTTTTTTTCTTTATTCTTTGCAGATCTATTAGTGGCTTTTGACTTGTTTTGTTTTTAGATTTTATTTATTTATTTAACAGACAGAGATCACAAGCAGGCAGAGAGAGAGGATGAAGCAGACTCCTCACTGAGCAGAGAGCCCGATGTCGGGCTTGATCCCAGGACCCCAAGATCATGATCTGAGCTGAAGGCAGAGGCTTAACCCACTGAGCCACCCAGGCACCCCTTGACTTGTGTTTTACATTAAATTTGTATATAACGTCTTCTGCATGTAGTAGTCACTATTAAGTGAATGGTCCCTGAAGTTTGAACCCATTCTTTACTCCTCTGGCCCCAGGTTTTAGGTATATAATGTCATATTTTATATCCTTTTATTTTATGAATCCCTTGACTGATTTTTATAGTAATACTTGTTTTTACTGCTTTTGTGTTTTTCACGTTTCAGTCTCTCACTTATGGTCTTACTTTTCATACTCTCACTATGGTCTTTCCTTTCTACTCAAAGAGTTAGTGGTCATGAGCTCTTTAGTTTTTGTTTGTCTGTGAAAGTCTTTATCTCTCCTATTCTGAAGGATAGCCTTGCTGGATAGAGTATTCTTAGCTACAGAATTTTCCCATTCAACAACACTTTGAATATATCATGCCACTCCTTTCTGATCTACAAAAGTTCTGCTGAAAAATCTGCTGGTAGACTTATAATGTTTCCTTGTATATAATTGTCTTGTTTTCTGTTGTTGTTTCTAATTTTTTTTTCTTTATCACTACTTTTTGCCATTTTAATTAATATGGGTCTTGGTGTGGACCTGCTTGGGTTGAATTTTTGAATTTTTGGGGAGATCTCTATCCATATCCTGGATCTGTATATCTGTTTACTTCCCCAAATTAGGGAAATTTTCAGTTATTATTTCTTTAAATACATTTTCTGTATTATTTTGTCTCTCTTATGAGACCCCTATAATGTGAATATGATGGAGTCACTGAGTTCTTTAAGACTATTCTCAATTTGCATAATTTCTATTCTTCTACTTTGCTCAGCTTGGTTACTTTTCATTACTCTGTCTTCTAGGTCATTAATTCATTCCTCTGCTTCATTTAGCCTGCTATTTATTCCATGAAGTGTATTATTGATTTCATTCATTATATTCTTGATCACTAATTGGTTCTTTTTTCATCTGTGTTAGCGGTCTTAGTGTTGTCCACCACTCTTTTCTCCAGTCCAGTGAGTATTTTTATGATCACTGCTTTGACTTCTCTATCAAACATATTATTTATATCCAGTTTGCTTAGGCCTCTTGCTGTGGTTTAGTCCTGTTCTTTCATTGGGACATATTCCTCTGTCCTTACATCTTGTCTAACACTCTGTGTCTGTTTCTTTGTATTAGAAAATTCAGCTACTTCTCTTGCTCTCAATGATAATAGCCTTATGAAGAATAGGTCCAATAGTGGCCTGCAGTGCAGTGTCCCTTATTCCTCAGGGCATGGCACTTCAGGGAGTTTCTCCTGTGTGTTGCATGTGCTCTGCTATTGAGTCTTTTTTGGTTAAGTCTGGTTGTCTTCAGAGGCTCTCGTTGCCTATTGTGGGCAATATTTTGTCCCAAGCAGAGGTGGGGCATGTTTTAACAATGTGTGCAGTGGTGTGTTTGTGAAATGACACCTGCCCCTGTCACCACTGGAACTGAGGTCTACAAAATGTGTAGGTTGGGAGATACTGGTGTTGGGAGGGTTTGCAGCAGTCTTCTGGGGAGGGTGCTTGTAGTGCCAGGACTACAGCAAGTGTGATGGGGAAGTGTGGACCACTGAAGCCTGGTGGAGGGGGGTTTGGAGCAAGCAAGTTAAGTAATAAGTGTTGGTGTTGTGCTGGTTCCTGCAGGTGGCTGTTGTTTATGCTGGGATGTGAGAGAGGGAAATGATGCCTTCTAGCTCCTTTGTTCCTGGAGGAGTCCCCTTATGATTCCTGTCTTTCTGAGTCACGCTCACTCTCCCTCCTGTCTACACCTGACATTTTTTCAAACTGCTGCTTCTACACTGTGTCCACGGGGACTGTTTGCTATGCTGTCACTGTAAGGATGGGGACTCTGCTTCCCAAGGCTTTTAGGGCTCTGCCAGAGCAGAGTTTGCTGGTTTTCAAATTCCAGGCTTTAAGTCCCTCTGGTTGTAAGAATTCACAAAATTTGGGCCCTCTCACTTTCAAGGGCAAACATGTGGATTCACCTTCCCTCTTTGTGGGTTGCCAGTGTGAAAGTCTGTTCTTTGTCCTTCTCCACACCACCATCTCCTTCCCCACAGAGGAATGCCATGGTCTGTTTTGTTCCCAGACAACATCTTCACCCTTCCTACCTTCCTCAATGTGGTCATCTCTCTACCTTTAGTTGTGGAGTTTGTTCTGCCAGTCTTAGAGATTTTCTGGGTTATTTCTTCTGATGTGTTATTTATTTGTATCTATGAGACAGGTGAGCTTAGGGTCAGTCCCCTGAGGTCAGGAAAACAACAAGTATGCCCTTTCCCACCATTTTTATTCAACATAGTGCTGAAAGTCCTGCCCATAATAATTAGACAACATAAAGAAATAAAAGACATCCAAATGCCTTGTGCATTTGGTAAGGAAGAAGTAAAACTCACTTTTTGCAGTTGACATAATATTATATATAGGAAACTCTAAAGACTGTGCCAAAAACTATTAGAACTGATAAATGAATTTAAGTAAAGTCACAGGATACAAAATCAATGTATGAAATCTGTTACATTTTTACAAAACAATAGTAAAATAGCAGAAAGTGAAATTAAGAAAACAATCCCATTTACAATTGCACCAAAACCAATAAAATATTTTGGAATAAACTTAACCAAGAGGTGAAAGACCTATATTCTAAAAACTAGAAAAAAATGAGTAAAGAAATTGAAGATAATGCAAAGAAATGGAAAGACATTTCATGCTCATGGCTTGAAAGAATAAATATTAAACTATCTGTACTATCCAAAGTTGTCACTATCCAAATACCAACAGCATTTTTCTCAGAACTCTAACAACAAATCCTAAAATTTATATGGAACCACAAAAGACCTCAAATCACCAAAACAGTCTTGAAAAAGAAAACCAAACTGGAGGAATCACAATTCCAGACTTCAAGTATATTATAAATTGGTAGTAATTAAAACAGTATGGTACTGGTATAAAAATAGACACATAGATCAATAGAATGAAATAGAATAGAAAATCCAGAAATAAACCCACAATTATTATTACTATTTTTAAAGATTTATTTATTTATTTATTTAAGAGAGAGAGAAAGTGTGAGGGGGTAGGGTCAGAGGGAGAGAGAGTCTCAAGCAGGATCTATGCTGTGTGCAGAACCCCACATGAGGCTCGATCTCACGATCCTGAGATCATGACATGAGCCCAAGTCAAGATTCAGACACTTAAACAGCTGCACTACTCAGGCACCCCAACCCACAATTATAAGGTCAATTAACTTTGGACAAAGGAGGAATGAATATACAATGGGAAAAAGACAATCTCTTCAACAAATGGTGTTGGGAAAACTGGACAGCTACATGGAAAAAGCAAAACAAAACAAAACAAACAGACAAACAAAAAACTAGACCAGTTTCTTGGATCATACACAAAAATAAACTAAAAGTGAATTAAAGGCTTAAGTGTGAGACCTGAAACCATAAAAACCCTTGAGCACAGACAGTAATTTCTCAGACATTTTTCTAGCTATGTCTCCTGAGACAATGGAAACAAAAGCATAACTAAACTATTGAACTACATCAAAATAAAAATGTTTCTGCACAGTGAAGGAAACAACAAAACTTGAAGGCAATCTCCAGAATGAGAGAACATATTTGCAAATGACATATCTGATAAAGGGTTAGTATTCAAAATAAATAAAGAACTTCTGCAAATCAGCACTCAAAAACCAAATAATCCAATTAAAAAATGGGCAGAAGACTTTTCTCCAAAGAAGACATCTAGATGGCCAACAGACATATGAAAAGATGCTCAGTATCACTCATCACCAGGGAAATGCAAATCAAAACTGCAATGAGATATCACTTCACACCTATCAAAAATGCTAAAATCCACAATACAAGAAGCAACAGGTATTGGTGAGGATGTGGAGAAAAAGGAAACCTTTTGAACAGTTGTTGGGAATGAAAACTGGTGCAGGTATTCTGGAGAACAGTATGGAGGTTCCTCAAAAAGTTAAAAAATAGAACTATTCTACAATCCAGTAATCACACTACTATGCAAATTTACCCCCAAAATTCAAAAACACTAATTCAAAGGGATACATGCAACCTTATGATTATAGCAGCATTATTCAATAGCCAAGATATGGAAGCAGCCTAAGTATCCATCAACTGATGAAGGGATAAAGAAGATATGGTGTATATATAAGGAATTTTATTCATCCATAAAAACGAATGAAGTGTTGCTATTACAAAGACATGGATAGAAAGTAGAAAGCTAAGTGAAATTAGGCAGAGAAAGACAAGTACCATATAATCTCACTCACGTGGAATTTAAGAAACAAAACAAGCAAAAAAAGGAAAGAGGAAAGCCAAGAAACAGACTTACCTATATAGAACAAACCGATAGTTACCAGAAGGGATGTGTGTAGGGGGGGTGAGTGAAATATGTGATGGGGATTAAAGAGTACACTTACCATGATGAACTAAAAAATAAATAAAAAACCTTTTTACATAATAACAGATATGTCTGGAAAATAAAATGAATAATGCTAATATGACCTCTTTAGATATTGGATATATTAAATATGATAATTAAATAGTAATATATATTAGTATGTTTGTGCAAGATATGGGTGGAATCTAATATTTTTGATACACATATGAGTTTTCTAAATCATTTGAATTGTGTCAAGAATTCATTTACTTCATTCTGACACTTGATTATCAAGATGAATAATTTAGGGTCCTAGATTAAAGTGAATAAGTAAAGGGTTTTTTTCCATCATTTTTCTTTTTTTCTTTAAAGCTCTATTGAAGTTTGATTGGCATATAAAAATGCACACAGTTAATGTACACATTTTGATGAATTTGACCATATGCTTTTGGAAGGGGGTAAAGGAGAATTATAGTTTTTAATGATAAGATTTACTATGCTATAAATTCTATATGTATGTTTTGTAAGGAACTTTTAAAAATGCATAATTGCTAATATCCTTTATTGTACATTTTCTCCACTTATATTAGCATATGTAATTTAAGATTTTTTCAACTTACAATTTACTTATTCCTAAACTACTTATGAGTACATTATAGCCATTGATGCTAATTATAGCTCAGGAATTTCAAAATCCCCAATTGGATATTGGATATTGGAAAAAAAATATATATATATACACATATATACATACACATAGACATGCATTCATACATATTATATGTATCTGATATATATGTTGTATATGCATCTTTCACAGTGCTTTAGAGTTATAAATAATATACTGATTCTTTAAATGTCTTCTTTTATGGAGTCTTATTTCTGGCCTTAGTTGAAATATATAAACTCTGATTTCAGTTCTATTCAAAAGCCAGTGCATATTTTTAAAATGTAAACAAAAACCTAGTATTCTAGAGAATGGAACCAGTAGGATATATTGAGAGATATATAGAAAGAGATTTATTATGAGGAACTGATTCATGTGATTATGGAGGATGAAAAGTCCAATGATTCACTGGAGACCTGATGGTGTGGTTCCAATCTAAACCCAAAAGCCTGAGAACCAAGGGAACCAATTGTGTACATCCGAGTTTAAGTCTGAAGGCCTAAAATCCAGGAGCACCAATGTCAGAGTAGGAGAAGATGGATGTTCCAGCTCAGTAAGAGAGCAAATTCACTCTTCCTCTGCCTTTTTGTTCTATTCATACTCCTGATGGATGAGATGATGCCTACCCACACTGGTGAGGGTGATCTTTACTCAGCCAGCAATTTAAATGCTAATCTCTTCTGTAAAGACCCTCATGCATACCCCAAAATAGTGTTTTTCCATTTATCTGGGCATCTTTTAGTGTAGTTAAGTTGATACATTAACAATCACAGCTAAGTAATATTATATTATGCCATATAGCATTGTTTGCAGTCTTATTAATAAGCTTAATTTGAAATTCATGTTTTAAACTGCCTTTATAATTGTAATAGAATTAATTGATTTTTTATTGTTATAAAGCAAATACATGTTCATAGTTGAAAATTGGGAAAGTAAAGAAAAGCATGAGGAAATAAGAATCTTGATCACTCCACCCAGAGATAATACTAGGACTAGGACCATAATGTCTATTCCTTTTTCTATACATATTAACACAATTGCATATATTTGCTTTAATATTATAAACTATTTTACTGTAAAAATCATGAACATCTTACCATGCCATTTAATATTTTGAGCAATACACATTTGTTTATTTTTTAAAGGCAGCATAGTATATGATTGCATGGACATACTGCAATTTAGTGAATTTCCCATTGTTAGATATTTGGTTAGTTTCAACATTTTACTATTATAAAGGTTGAGATTTTGAATAATGTTGTACATTAATATATACATCTCAATATTTTCTCACAAAAATATTTAGTAGGAGATTTGATTGTTTAGAGGATAAAACAGATTTAGTGTCATTTAATTGCCCTATAGAAAGGATATATGAATTTGTGCTCCTAACTAGAGTGTATGGAAATACTGTTCATGTATGATGACGATGATGATTAAAAAGGTTAAAAATGTTCCTTCATTGTTTCAACTTCCATTTCTTTGATTACTGTGTATTTATAGAGCAATTGTTTGTAATTATGAAGAAAGTAATTATAATAATTATTATATAAGTATAGTTATTATAGTGATTACTATATATTGGTTATTATATATATATTATTTGATTGTTTTGATTTATAGATATACATATATGTTATCTGATATATATGGGTTTTGGATTGTAAAATTTCTGAGCTATAATTAGCATCAATGGCTAAAAATTGAAGTGAGGTTCAGTTAACATTCATTTAATAAATATAATATTTTATATGACTTATATAACACTCTCTGCCAGGCACCATTCTAAATACTACATATATAATACACATGCATATTTGTGTCAAAACATCTGGCAAAGCAACCTTGTATTTTTTACTATCCCATTTTCCAGCTGAGGAACTTGAAGCAAAAAGAGGCCAAATGACTTGCTAAAGTTACACAGCTACATGGTTAGAGATTGTTATTCCTAGGGTTGGAATTTGAATCCAGGTGGAGTCTGGCTCTACAGTCAACTCATAACTGCCACACCATACCACCTAGTAAATTTTTTCAGTACCTACTATGTGACATTGTGTCATAAGGGTTGGAACACTGAACAAAGTCAGGCATTGCACTTGCCAACTTAAATCATAGAGTCTGACTTGAGAGATGGTTATGACAAATATTATAAAAGAATTATTAAATTAAAATTTTATTGTAAGCTATAAAGCTTAAGTCAAAGGTCTATGTGAACACCCAATTGAGACCTGACCTGGACTGAAGAGTCAGTGAAACCTTCTTAAAGGAAGGAAAGTTTAAGTTGTCAAATTAATGTCAGATTTTATTTCATGTTTTTCAATCACTGATCATGTCTTTGGACTGCTTTTTATTGGGATATGTGTCTACCAATTTAAATGGCGCTCTACAAATAATAGGTATTGGGTTATATCTGTCACATGTTAAAAACACTCTTCAAAGTTTTTTATTATTCATATGTTTTTTAGAGGTTTGTGTATTTCACAGAAAGAGACACAGCAAGTGACATTCAAAATAAGCCTGGTTCTAGACTGTATATTTTATTCCACTGGTCTCATTGTATATTATTTTTCTGGCCAACATTATTCTGACTATAATAGTTTTAAAAATAATTCTTATTAATCCACCCAACTTCTGAACCTCCAGTCCCACCCCTCCAGGAAGCATGACCACAGACTACCAGCTGAGCACAATCTGTGGTCCATGGAGGTAGGGAGCCAAGCCAGTAGCCCTGCCCAACTGTTGAGCATAGAGTTTGGCCCTAGACAACCAGGGAGTCTGTACAGTGAGACTGAGAAGACTTGGAGACAAACCTGCAGTATCACATGACTGCAGAGTTCAACCTACCAACTCATGCAACAGCTGGAACCAGCATACAGCCTACCTGGTTGGTGAACACAACTTTGGGTAGCTCACCCAAGGAAGAAACACAACAAATGACCCTACCTAGGTATAGAGCATTGTGGTTCCATCTGACCAAAGGAACCCTACCCAACTGCAGGGCACAATCTCCATCCCACCCAACTATAGGGTACAGCTAGAAGCCCTGCATGATGAGTGTGGGGCCAGTAATCTCACTCAACAACAGAGCACAGCCAATGGCACAGCCAATGAATCACAAAGTCCAGCCTGGGGCTCTACCCAAATTTTGGGCACAGCCTGCAGCCCTGCCTGGTTATAGAGACAGTGGGAAGCCCCGTTTAGACAGGAAACCTGACCCCACCTGAATGTGGAGTCTAGCCAGTGCTTTTATTGACGAGTTCATTTTGTTGTTGTTGTTGTTGCTGTTGTTGTATAGGCTGGGTATTATTACTTTAATTGAGTGGTTCTCAATTAGGGGTGATTTTTTTTTTCAATGAGAAATATTCACAATGTCTGGAGGAATTTTTTTTTTTTTTGTCATAACTGTGAGAGTAGGGTGGTACTACTGCCACTAACTGGTAATTGAAATCATTTGTTGTTTTGAAATAAACAACCATATTTTGTAATGGATGAAATATTTTGTTCCTATATAAAAAAATGGGTTGTACTTGGGGCACCTGGGTGACACAGTTGATTAAGAATCTGATCTTGGTTTTGGCTCTGGTCATGATCTTAGTACGGTGAGATCCAGGCCCATGTTGGGCTCTTAGCTTAGAAAGGAGTCTGCTCGAATTTCTCTCTCCTTCTCCCTCGGCCCCTCCTCTCTCCTTCTCTCTCTCAGATAAATAGATAAATCTTTATAGAAAATGGGTTTTACAATTAAGAAAGCCAATTTGCTGTTCCTTCTCTATTACTGTACTTCAACGATCTTTTTTTTTTTTGTCTTTTCTGATTTCAGATTACTATTTAGTCACAACTACTTGCTTTGGTTTCATAAACGCAAGATTCTTCCTAATCTCTTAAAAAAACTGAATTAGATATTTTACTATGTTTCTTATCATAAGACTTGAGTAATCATGTTGAGTCTGATTCTTGACATGTTCCTTTTCTTCTGATCTACAGTAACTCTTCATAAGTGCAGCCACCTTTTAAATTTTCTCCCTTTGGAGAAATATGCAGGTGTATCAGCTTTTGCTTGTTGAGCCCACTTATCTTCCTTTCCCCATTATACTCTATTCTTGAAGGGTTATGACTTACCAGGAAGAATATTGTCTACATTAACTTTCTGCATTTTGTCATCACTTGCTATAAGTGCTTTAGAGTGTTTCAGAGGGGATATGTCACAGTCCTCTCCATTTGCTTTCCAGAGTTGTTCTTTCATAAAGCAAAACCCTCTGAGCATTTTCTTATATTTGTTGACATACATTTTCTGTATTTCAGCACCATTACAGTTTTTTTTAACCTATTTTTATATTTTGCATTCACCTCTTTAGGAGTTTGGGAGGGAGGGATGTTAACACTTCTGATTATGTAACCAGCTTAGCTGGCATGTGTCATCTTTGTACTTTTGGACCCATAAAGCCAGTATAATGGCCTTCATAAATAAATTGAAACTTCTAACTTAATTGTTCTTTATGAATTCTTATTTCTGTCATTTTATATCTCTTTGCCAGTTATATTCATTTGATAGCTAAGTGCTTCTTATAATCCATTGATTATTCCCATTGTTTAGTTATCTTTCTGCTTCTTTTTTATAAAATGCACACCAATATAAACCATTTTCAAAAAAAAGGTACTTTGTAAAAAGCAAAATGAAATTTACTGTAGGTAACAGGTGGATTTGCAAATAAAATAGTTTTCAATGTACATTACCAAATGTACAAATGCTGTGTTCTCTATTAAACATGATTACTTTCTACTGAAAACATATTAAAAATGTTATATGTAGATACTAACACAATTTATTTTAATTCACACAAAAAATCATTCTGATAATTCATATTATTTTTTGATACACTGTGAAAAGAATCCATTGCTTTAAAACAAATGAAATAGTGATATAGGTGACTATCAGATGTATTTTAAGAACTACAGTGGATATATACTTATATTAAAAACATAATATTCTAACTGAAAACATATCTATAGCTTGGAAAAATTAGCATTGTGCCATATTCTGGGCAATAATTTGTCTCCTAAATCAGTGTAGCAGCATGATTATTCATGCTGTGTGATTACAGAGTGACAGATGTGTCTTTTGAATTTTATTCAAAAATATTTATTTATATAGTTAGTTATTAAAAGGAGATAGAGGTTTATTGAATACTGCAAGGGAGTGGTGGGCAGGAGAGCAGAGGAGAGACTGTCTGCCAAAAATATTCATTTTGCTAGTAATGTTGTAATCCTTTAAAATATATCATGGTACTTGAGACATTTTAGTATGTCCCATTAAATCATTTATATCTGATTCCCTCAAGTATGTACTTTAACCGATTTCTTTTAGGCATATTATATTTATTTGGGCTTCCCTTTCAGATCCATACTCTGCTTGATTACTAGCACCATTATCTTTTGTATCAACAGTTTGAGGAAAATTGATGCCTTTGAAAGACAGAGGTGAAGATTTGATTGTGTCACTTTACTGAAGAGATACTGTACAATTTAAATATAAAGAAAATCCCTGTACCTTAAACCATTTCCATACCAACATACATGAGAAAATGTGATATATTTGCATAAGGCCTGCAGATATAATAACAAACATGCATGAGAATGCAGAAAGTCATTCCAAGGAAAACTTGGAAAGTATTATGGAGAATTTGAAACATTTTAATGAATTAATGTCATTATTGATATTAGAACAATATAATTAAGCAAAAGTATGTGAATACTATGATGAAATGTGAAATTTTATTTCATAAACATTATTTAGGAGTAATATAAGCATTATATATTGTATTCCATATTTTCAAAAAAACGAAGCATTAAGGCAGCAGAACTATTCTTATGATACTGTAGTGTCAGATAGATGACATTTTGTGTTTGTCAAAACCCATAGAATTTTATAACAAAAAGAGTGAACTTTAATGTATTAATATATTTTTTAAAATAATGGAAGAAGTTGAGGGATCTCAGGAAAGAATCCAGACTGTGACAAAAGAGTCTAATTGTACCACAAATGTGTAAAATAATCTTACTGAAAAGGATGGGAGAATAAGGTATTGATCTGAGTAACTTTGGAAATGAGTGGAGTCTATCAGAATAAAGTTTAAGAGAAATGTACATAAGTACTGTACTAAGTGGAGAAAGATTTTTTTCCTATGGAAGTATGAGTTGATAATTCTAAAGCTATCATAAGTATATAAGAATTGAACAATTAAGTTGATTGGTGGTGGGTGTCAGGAGACTGATTTCTTATTGTTGGAGTTTGAGTTTATAAGTAAGCAGTGGGAGGAGGCTGTGATTCATATGTTAATGGATTAGAGTTGAACACATCAGTACGAACATAGGTTTAGCTTAATATAGATAAGGATTACGATTGTGCACGTGTGTGTTTGTGTGTACATGGGTTAGTACATACACACATATTTTTTTACTGTGATAGCTGAGAGGGCCTAGAAGAAATGGCATCCTTGTAATAAAAGAACCCCTAACACCTAGATCTTGTTTTCTATTACCATTGTACTACAAAAAGAATCACAGCTCTTTGGAGAGATAGCTGATTCTAGCACAGAGGTGGAAATTTATAATGTGAGTCTGGAAGATCTTTTAGTTCCAGAAAATACGTGCTAAGGGCCAAAAATAAAATAATAAAATAAAATAAAATATAATAATAAAATAAAAATAAGAGAGTGTGTCAAAGGGATTTAAGGGTCAACTGAAAAATCTAATGGCCAAATTAGAATAGTTTTAACAATAAAATAAAGTAGGTTAGATTATAGCCCAAAATAGAAAATAGATATCCATGTGTATATAAAGATAAATAAATGGTATAATAATAAATAAATGGGAGAGAAGACACAAATCTCACATTCTGAGGAATTCCAAATAATTTAGGTAGGTATTCTATCCTCAAGGAGGTGCAGCTTAACTCCTCAGTGGAGATATGGGGTACACATAGGGACTTCCCTCCACAGAGTACATTGTTAAAGGAGGAAGGAAACCTATCAAACACTACCTCATCCAGGTGAACAAAATTAACATCGGTAGTGGTAAGCCATGTAACCTTGATGAAATGAAATGAGAATAGCAATTTACCCCTCAATTTTACATATGATAGCGCAAATATAGTACAAAAGGGTAAAGAAATAAAAAGTGTGAGTGAAATGTTCTGAGATGGAATGCTTGGTAAATTAAGTTCCTAGGCAGAAAAAGGAGCAGAGGAAATATTTAAAGAAATGAAAATACAGAAATCTATACACATGCACACACACACAATCTTACTTGACGTATTTGAGTGAACTATATGTATATGCCATTCCTTTTTAAAGAAGATTTTATTTATTTATTTCACAGAGAGCACAAGCAGGGGGAGTGGGAGAGGGAGAAGCAGGCTCCCTGCTAAGCAGGGAGTCCAATGTTGGACTCGATCCTAGGAACCTGAGATCATGACCTGAGCCAAAGGCAGACACTTAACCAACTGAACCACCCATGTGCCTCGTATATGCCATTCTGAAAGCCCTGACTCCCCAGAAGACATTTAGCATTCCCTTTCTGTGAAGTTTTTACACATCTAGTAAATAGAATTATTTCAGAGCCACACAATATTTTTCTCCCCATCTGCCCTGAAATTAGCCTTTTATAACTCATTTTTTAAAATGGCAGTCTTTAAATATTTTTGCATTTGTCACATAGAATATTAAATTTTCAACTAAGCCACTTTGAGGGATTTATCGCAATAGGACTCAGTAGCTTGGATATATGAAATTTTTTAAAAAAATGTAGCACTGGGTATTATACACAACTAATGAATCATTGAACATTACATTAAAAACAAATGATGTACTATATATTGGCTAATTGAATTTAAATTAAAAATTGTATAACTAAACCTCTGTCACTGCTATTTATATTTCTATTATCTATTTATCTATCATCTATCTATATCTATGCAAAGACCCGTTTTCCACTGAATTGAGAAGACCAAGTGTTCTTTTGACTAATGCTTGTAATGTCTTTGAAAAGAAACCATTATTAGAGAGAATATGGAAAATATTAAAATAATAGGGACTTAATACTAATTCAGTTATTTCAAGACATAATTTAACCTGCCATTTTCCCCCTCTTGAATGACAAAAACAGGGTGGCCTTCTTGGACATTAAAAAAATGAAATAGAGAAAATAAAGGATCCTTCTAATTTTGTCACAGTCATTTCTTTAGCATATACCCAAAAAATCATTATATCTTGTATTTTAAAATTCTAGATAGATACCTGTAGTAATGTAGTGATAAGGGCACAAGGCTGACAATCAGAATTGAATTCTTTGATTCATATGCCAGCAGTGTAATCATGGACTTATTATTTATGCATTCTAGGTCTAATTCCTCATTCATAAAATAAGATAGTAGTATATACTCTATGAGGGGGCTGCTGAGAGAATTGAATGAGGTGATAGATGTTAAAAAGCCTGATATTAATAATTATGAATTAAAAAATGCCTATATTAGGCATTAATGTAAACCTTAATGTAATTTAAAATAATATTATACATTCATTCAAACACATTTCTTTGTACTTACATACAGTGGTGAACAAAGAGATTTTCACAAATCTGTGTTGTTGGCAAACAGTGTAATGCTGTTTGGGGACATATAACTGAAAAACACAACACATTAAAGGGTGATAAGTGCTACAGATGAAAGTAAGTTGGAAAATAGTAAAGGCTGTTGAAAAGTAGAGTAATTGATGCAAATTTCAGTAAGCAAATCAGAGAAGGCCTCATTGAAAAGGCTACAAAGATCTGAAGGGAGGAAATGAGGGAACTAAATGGATATATTATAGAAGGGTTCTCCAAATGAATGAACAGCAAATACAGTAACTGTGAAGCAGAACTATGCCTGAGTGCTGGAGGACAACAAAGATGCCATTTTAACAAGAGTGAAATTCATTTGGGGAACAGTAGCCTAAGATGAGATTAGAAAGATAAGGAAGCCCATATTATATAGAACCCTGTGAGCCATTTCAAGGACTTTGTGTTTTATTTTAAATAATTTGAGAAGAGAAATGATATGGGCAGGATTATATTTAGCAGAATACAAGAGGACACAGGTGGAAGCAGTGCTTTAGCAGTGATCCCTAAGAGAGTTAATGCTGGCAACAGAGCATTATCAATGGAGGTGGAGAGAAGTGGTCTGATTCTGGATACTTTAAAATATTGACTTAATTCAATATTTTCAATATTGACTATGTTGGTGGCTCCAAATAATGAAGTTTTTTCTCCACTTAGTCCTTTGTGACTTGATTTGAAAAAAAAAAAAAAGTCTAACATAGAGGACAGGAGTTAAGATGGTGGAGGAATAGTGGGACACTTTTAATTTGTTTCATTCCTCAAATACAATTAGGTATCAGGTCATTCTGAATATCCAGGAAATCAATCAGAGTTCTGAGAAAACAAATGCCGCAAGTCTACAAGTAGAAAAGCAACCACTATTTCGAAGAGAGGAGGTACAGAGATTTGAATCCAGTGTGATATAGCTGAGGATACAGCATAGGGGAGGAAGCCTGCTTAAGAACTCTACTGCAATGTATTATAAGCAGTGGAGGGCAAAACTGGAACTTCTGGCAGTCTGCTGCAGTAGGGCATGTGCCTGGCTTAAAGGTGCTCAAGCAGTAAAGCAGGGCAGAATCCCAGGTGTGACAGCATGGTCTCAGTATCCCTGGGGTTGCAAGAAGAATAGTGGTGCCTGAGTGCCACAGAGTTCCCAGGCATAGGAGCAAGGAAGCTAGCTCAGAAGAGCAAGTCTAGGTGCTGGCTTTCTGCTTTATTTTGCCACAAAGTGCAAGCCACTGCACAGTCTTGTGACCACTTTCCTGGGACAGGTCCAGCAAAAGGAAGAAGTGTGATGAGACCCCCACTCCCAGAACAACAGTGCAGGTCGATGCCCAGGAGTCCCTAAAATTTGGAGGTTTGAAACTCAGTCGTGTGGCTGAGATAAAAATGCTTGGTTACAGGCTGGATGAACAAAGAGTTCTGATGGAAACCAGAGACACAAGAGTGATTTACTGCTTTTCTGTGAGGACTCACTGCAGAATGGGCAGAACAAATTTTCAGTTCTGGGTTAGAGAGCAGAGCACAGCCATATTAATCCCACCCATCAGTCCTGAAAGTCTTCAGGGAACAAAACAGCACCACTTAGTGGAGTCCAGAGCTGCTTAACTAAGTCCTGCTTCTGTGCACTGAAGGTGCATTTCCATTACGGCAAGTCCACCTGAGAAGCAGAAATAGGCTTCTTCTCCAGAAGACCAGCACAAACAACTCTCACCAAGTTTACTGATCATAGAGGGCTGCATGTTTTCTTGGGAAAACAATATACAGCAATCTTTGTATTTTTATTCTTTAGTATTTTAGTTTTTTTTTCAGTAATCCATTGATTATTCCCATTGTTTTTTTTTTTTTTTTTTTTTTAAAATTTTTTTTTTAATTTCTATGTTCTTTTTTTATATGTACTTTGTATTTATAATTTGTGTTTCCTTTCATTGTATTTTATATATAGTATTGCATTTTTATGTATGTACATATATATATACATATATTATGTAGTATTGTATAGTATATACAATAGTATATTGTATTATAGTATTTATATAGTATTGTATTTTATATATATATATGTATATATATATATATATATATATTTATGTTTTTCTTTTGAGATCTAGTTTCTTTTGACAAGCAGACCAAAATACACCCATGATCAAGACTTTTTTTCCCTTGTTGTTTTTATTGTTATTGTTTTTGTTCTTTTTTTCTTTCTTTCTTCTTTCTTTCTTTCTCTTTTTTTTTCCTGGACAAAATGATGAGATGGAGAAATTCACCCCAAAAGAAAGAACAGAAGGGAGTACTCACTGCCAGGGATTTAATCAATGCAGATATAACAATGATTATAAGTTACTAGCTATGCTTGAAAAAAGGAGAGAAGACACTAGATAATCCCTTACTATAGGGATAGAAGAACTAAAATCTAGTCAGACTGAAGTTAAAAATGCTATTATTGAGATGCATTCCCAAGTAGAGGCTATAGAAACAAGGATGAACAAATCAGAACAGGGAATCAGTGATATAGAAGATAAAATGATGGAAAATAAGGAAGCTGAAAAGAAGAGGAAAAGAAAACTGTTAGGTCACAGAAGTAGATTAGGGAACGCAGCAATTCCATCAAGTGAAATAATATCCATATTACAGGAGTCCTAGAAGATGAGGAGTGGGAAAGAGGGGCAGAAGGTTCATTTGAAGAAATTATAGCTGAGAACTTCCCTAATCTGGGAAGGGTAGCAGGCATTCAAGTCCAAGAGGCACAGAGAACTCCCTTCAAAATCAACAAAAATAAGTCAATACCTTAACGTATTATAGTGAAGCTTGCGAATTACAAAGATAAAGCAAAAATCCTGAAAGCAACTCAGGACAAGAGGTCCTTAACTACAAGGATAGACACATAATGCTGGCAGCAATCCTGTCCTCAGAGACATGGCAGGCCAGAAAATACTGGCATGACATATTCAATATGCTATACTGGAAAATGTGTGGCCAGAACTACTTTATCCAGCAAGGCTGTCATTCAGAATAGGAGAGATAAAGAGTTTCCAGAACAAACAAAAACTAAAGGCATTTTGAACACTAAACAAGCTCTGCAAGAAATATTAAAAGGGATCCTTTGAGTTGAGAGAGAGCCTCCAAAGTAATAAAGACCATAAAAGAAGACAGAGAATCTATAGGAACAGTAACTTTATAGGTAATACAATGGCACTAAATTCATATCTTTCAATATTACTCTGAATGTAAATGGACTAAATGCTCTAATCAAAAGACGTAGACTATCAGAATGGATTAAAGAAAAACAAGACCAATTGATGTGCTATTTATGAGATTCATTTTTGACCCCAAAGACACCTCTGGATTGAAAGTGAGGAGGTGGAGAACCATTTATCATGTTAATGGACATCAAAAGAAAGCTAGATTAGCAATCTTTATATCAGAAAAACTAGATTTTATTTATTTTTTAAAGATTTTATTTGACAGAAAGAAAGAGAGAGAGCACAAGCAGGGGGAGGAGCAGGGAGAGGGAGAAGCAGGGTCCCCTCTGAGCAAGGTGTCCCAATGTGAGACTTGATACCAGGACCCTGGCATCATGACCTAAGCTAAAGACAGATACTTAACTGACTGAGCCACCCAGGCATCCTCAGAAAAACTAGATTTTAAACCAAAGACTGTAATAAGAGATGAAGACAGACACTATATCATAATAAAGGAGACTATACAACAAGAAGATCTAACAATTATAAATATTTATGCCCTTAACTTGGGACAGCCAAATATATAAATTAGTTAATAACAAAATTAAAGAAACTCATCAATAATACAATAATAATAGGGGACTTTAACACTGCATTCACAGCAAAGAACAGGTCATCTAAGCAGAAGATCAACAAGGAAACAAGGTCTCTGATGACCCACTGGACCAGATGGACTTCACACATACAGTCAGAACATTTTCTCCTAAAGCAACAGAATACACATTATTTTTGAGTGCACATGGAACATTCTCCAGAATAGATCACATACTGGGTCACAAATCAAGTCTCAACCACTACAAAAAGACTGAGGTCATACCATGCATATTTTTATACCACAATGCTGTGAAACTTGAAGTCAAATTTGGAGGGATGCCTGGGTGGCTCAGTTAGTTAGGCTGCCTTTCATTTAGGTCATGACCCCAGGGTCCTGGGATCAAGCCCCACACTGGGGTCCTTGCTCAGTGGGGAACTGTTTCTCCTTCTGCCTGCTCCACCTAACATCCCCCCTGCTTGTGTTCTCTCTCTCTTTCTCTGACAAATAAATAAATAAAATCTTTAATAAAAAAGGAAGATTTGGAAGGACCACACATACATGGAGGTTAAAGAACATCCTACTGAAGAAAAAATTCATAAACCAGGAAATTAAAGAAGAATTAAAAAGATACATGGAAACAAATGAAGGTGAAAACACAACTTTCTGAATGTAGCAAAGGTGGTTCTAAGAGAGAAATATATAGCAATACAGGCCTTCTTTAAGAAGCAAGAAAAGTCAACCTAACCTTACACCTAAAGAAGCTGGAAAAAGAAAAGCAAATAAAGCGTAAATCCAGCAGGAAAAGAGAAATAATAAAGATCAGAGCATGGGGTGCCTGGGTGGCTCAGTGGGTTAAGCCTCTGCCTTTGGCTCAGGTCATGATCCCTGGGTCCTGGGATTGAGCCCCGCAATGGGCTCTCTGCTCAGCAGGGAGCCTGCTTCCCTTCCCTTCTCTCTCTCTGCCTGTCTCTCTGCCTACTTGTGATCTCTGTCTGTCAAATAAATAAATAAAATCTTAAAAAAAGATCAGATCAGAAATAATTGATATAATATAATAATAGAATAGAATATTATATAATATAATAATAATATATATATATATATAATATAATAGAAATTTAAAAAAAACCCGGAACATATCAACAAAACTAGGAGCTGATACTTTGAAAAAATTAATGAGATCAGTAAACCCCTAGCCAGTCTTATCAAAAAGAAGAGCGAAAGGATCCAAATAAATAAAATTGTGAATGAAAGAGGAGATGGAGGTAACAACCAACATTGAATAAATACAAACAATTATGAGACAATATTATGAGCAATTATATACCAACAAATAAGGTAATCTGGAAGAAATGGATAAATTCCTATAAATATATAAACTGCAAAAACTGAAACAGGAAGAAAGAGAAAACCTGAATAGACCCATAACCAGCAAAAAAAAAAAAAAAAAAATTGAATCAGTAATCAAAAAATCTCCCAATAAACAAGATTCCAGGGCCAGATGGCTTCCCAGGCGAACTCTACCAAACATTTAAGGATCAATACCTGTTCTTCTGGAACTATTCTTCTGAAACTATCTACCAAAAAATAGAAATAGAAGGAAAACTTCCAAACCAGTCTATGAAGCATACATTGCTTTGATCCCAAAACCAGACAAAGACCCCACCAAAAAGGAGACTTATAAACCAATATCCCTGATGAAAATGTATACCAAAATTCTCACAAAATGCTACCTAATAAGATCCAACAGTACATTAAAAGGATTATTCACTACAACCAATGAGGATTTATTCATTGGCTACATGGTTGGTTCAACACCTACAAATTAATCAATGTGCTACATCACATTAATAAAAGAAAGGAAAAGAACCATATGTTTCTCTCAATAGATGCAGAAAAAGCATTTATCATAATACAGCCTTCTTTCCTGATAAAAATCCTTCACCCTGTATGGACTGAGAGAATGTACCTCAACATCATAAAATCCATCTATGAAAAACCCACAGCAATATCATCCTCAATGGGGAAAAACTAAGGCTTTTCCCCAAGGTCAAGAACACAACAGGGATGTCCACTTTCACCACTGTTGTTCAACATAGTACTAGAAGTCCTAGCCTCAGCAACCAGACAACAAAAAGAAACAAAGTACATCCAAATGGGCAAAGAAGTAAAATCCTTACTCTTCTTCAATGACAAACTACCTTATGTAGAAAATCCAAAAGACTCCACCAAAAAATTGCTAGAACTGATACAGGAATTGAGCAAAGTCACAGGATATAAAATCAAAGCACAGAAGTCAGTTGCATTTTTGTACATTAAAAATGTAGCAGCAGAAAGAGAAATCAAGGAATAAGGCTCATTTACAACTGCACCCAGAACTATAATATCCTTGGAATAAGCCTAATGAAAGAGGTAAAGATCTGTACTCTGAAAACTGTAGAACACTCATAAAAGAAATTGAGAAAGATACAAAGAAATTGAAAAAATATTCCATGCTCATGGGTTGGAAGAACAGATATTGTTAAAATGTCTATGCTACTCAAAGCAATATACACATTCAAAGCAATCACTATCAAAATACCATCAACATTTTTCACAGAGCTAGAACAAATGACCTTAAAATTGGTATGGAACCAGAAAAGTCACCAAATAGCCAAAGAAACATTGCAAATGAAAAGCAAAGCTAATGGCATCACAATTCTGGACTTCAAGTTGTTTTACAAAACTGTTATCATCAAGACAGTATGGTACCAGCACAAAAAGAGACACATAGATCAGAACCCAGAAATGGACCCACACCTATATAATCAACTAATGTTTGGCAATGTAGGAATGAACGTCCAATGGAGAAAAGATAGTCTCTTCAATAAATGGTGTTGGGAAAATTGGACCGCTACATGTAGAAGAATGAAACTGGACCACTTTCTTATATCATACACAAAAATAAACTCAAAACGGATGAATGATCTAAATGTGAGAGAGGAATCCATCAAAATCCTAGAGGAGAAGATACAGAGCAACCTCTTAGACTTTGGCTGAATCAACTTTGCTAGACATGCCTAAAAAGGAGAGGGAAACAAAATAAAAAATGAAATATTTTGACTTCATCAAGATAAAAAGCTTTTGCATAGTAAAGGAAACAATCAACAAAACTAAAGGGCAATGTATGGAATGGGAAATGATATTCAGAAATTAGAAATCAGATAAAGGGCGAGTATCCAAAATCTATAAAGAACTTATCAAACCTAACACCCAAAAAATAAAACATCCTGTGAAGAAATGGGCAGAAGACATGAATGACATTTCTCCAAAGAAGACATACAACTGGCTTATAGACACATGAACAAATGCTCAGCATTGCTCAGCATAAGGGAAATACAAGTCAAAACTGCAATAAGATACCCCTTCACATCAGTCAGAATGGCTAAAATTAACAACTCAAGAAACACCAGATATTGGCAAGGATGCGGAGAAAGGGGAACCCTCTTACAGTGTTGGTGAAAATGTAAGTTGGAGCAGCCCCTGTGGAAAACAGTATGGAGGTTACTCAAAAGGTTAACAATATGGGGAGGAGCAAGATGGCTGAGGAAAAGTAGACCTAAATTTCATCTGGTCCCAGGAATTCAGCTAGATAATTATCAAACCATTCTGAACACCTATAAATGCAAAAGGAGATCAACAAAAAGAATAGCATCAATTCTATGAACAGAAAAATGATCACGTTCTGGAAGGTAGGATGTGTGAAGAAGTGAATTCCAGATGATCTTTGGAAAGGTAGACCATGGGGGAAGGGAGCCTCCATCAGCCAGCTACCAGCAAATGATAGAGCAGTGGAGCACAATATCAGAACTTTTAGAAGTCTGTTCCACTGAGAGATGTCTCTCCAGTGGCTAACTGTGGGGGGGGGGGTAGGTGCCTTGATGGCACAGTGTGGTCTCAGGACCCTTGGGGTCACAGAAAGACTGGGGTGCCTGAGTGTGACAGAACACCCAAGTATTGGAGTAGGGAAGCCAGCTGCAAAGATGGAGCCAAGAAATGGGCTCTCATCTTGGGGTTGCCATAAAACATGACCCTCTTCACAGCTGGGCCACTACTCTTCAAGCAGAGATCCAACAAGTGGCAGATCTAGGGAGACTCCCCTTCCTCCTTTGGGAGGAGCACCACAGGGGCACACTGCAGGAATCTGATGGGTTTGGAAACTCCAAATGAGGTCGTGTGCCAGAGATAGAAATGCTCGGTCACAGGTTGGATGAGCACAGAGTGTGGCCGGAGACCAGGTAGAGAGGAGTGATTGACCTCTTTTCTCTGATGGCTCACTGAGGAGCGGGGCCTCAAGTCCTTGGATCCTCTGGGGCCAGATATTGGGAGGTTGCCATATTCATTCTTGTCCTCCAAAGCTGTTGGAAAGCATTCAGGGAACAAAAGCTACTGAGAGCAAACCTGAGCAGATTCCTTAGCCTGGCCCCTGGCAAGGGCAGTGCAATTCCACCTCAGGCAAAGACGTTTGAATCACTGCAACCAGGACCCTCCCCCAGAAGATCAACAAGAACATCCAGCCAAGATCAAGATTACCAATCAATGAGAACTGCAAATTTCCAGCATTAGAGGAATACACCACATAAAATTCATGGCTTTCTTCCCATGATTCTTTAGTCTTTCAGTGTTAATTTTTTGAAGTTTTCTCATTTTTCTTTTTCTATTTTTTTGTTTTTCTTCCTTCCTTTTATAAACATCTTATCTTAAAAATTCTTTTTTAAAAAATCTTTTTAAATTTTCATTTTTACAGTCATATTCTATCCATTCCTTGTATTTAACCTTATTATTTGTATATATATCAGTTTTTCTTTCTTTAAAATTTTGGGACACAGATTCTTCTAACAGACCGAAATATACCCTAAATCTAGTGTATGGATTTATTATAGTCTCCCACTTAATCATATTCTCTCCCTTTTTAAAATTTTTTTTATTTTTCAACTAACTTCTTATCAATTCCTTTTTAAAAATCTTTTTAAATTTTGTCCTTACAATAATATTCCATCCCTTCATGATACTTACCCTTATTTTTGTATACATGTAAGTTTTTCTTTCTTTAAGATTTTGGGAGGCAGTTTCTTCTAACAGACCAAAATACACCCAAAATATAGTGTGTGGCCCTGTTCTATTCACCAGACTGATCACATTTCCTTTTTTTTTTTCTCTTTCTTTTCCTCCTGGTTTTGGGTCTCTTCTAATTTGCTTAGTGTATGTTTTTCTGGGGTTGTTATTACCCTTTTAGCATTTTGTTGTCTCATGTATCTGTTCTTTAGATAAAATGAAGAAACAGAAAAACTCACTTAAAAAAAAAAAAGAACAAGAGGCAGTACAGACTGCCAGACACCTAATCAACATGGACATTAGTAAGATGTTGGAACTGAAGCTCAGAATGATGATTAAAAAGATAGTAACTGGGCTTGAAAAAAGCATAGAAAATACTAGAGAATCCTTTTTTTTGAGAAATAAAAGAACTAAAATCTAGCCAAGTTGGAATAAAAAAGGCTATTAAAGGGTGCAATAAAAAATTGAGGCTCTAACTGTTAGGATAAGTGAGGCAGAAGAGATAATTTATGATACAGAAGACCAACTAATGGAGAATAAAGAATCTGAGAAAAGCAGAAATAAACAATTATTGGATCATGAAGGGAGAATTTGAGAGATAAGTGATACCATAAGAGGAAACAATATTAAAATAATTGAGATCCTAGAAGAAGAAGAGAGAGAGAGAGGGGCAGAAGGTATATTGGAGCAAATTATCGCAGAGAATTTCCCTAATTTGGTGAAGGAAACAGGCATCAAAATCCAGGAAGCACAGAGAACCCCCCTCAAAATCAATAAAAATAGATAAAACTTGCAAATCTCATAGACAAAGAAAAAAATCCTGTCACTGGACCAGGTGGACATCACAGATATATTCAGAACATTCCATCCCAAAGCAACAGAATACACATTCTTCTCTAGAGCACATGGAACATTCTCCAGAATAGATCACATCCTGGGTCACAAATCAGGTCTCAATTGGTACCAAAAGACTGAATTAAAGAATGAAATAAAAGAAATATCTTTATCCATTTGTCTGTTGAAGGGCATCTTGGCTCTTTCCACAGTTTTGCTCTTGTGGGCATTGCTGCTATGAACATTGTGATACATGTCGCCCTTCTTTTGACTACAGCTGTATCTCTGGGGTAAATACCCAGTAGTTTGTTTATTTTAAACTTTGTTTTCTAAATGTAGTTGTAGATTTTTAAATAAAGTGTTTGAAATCCTGAGCTTGTGTCAAATAACCTTGCTCAATTAACTTATACTAGCTGTAAATAATTTTGGACTGTCTATATACACAGTAATATAAAATTAACTCTACAAATAAGGAAAACTCCTTCTCCCTTTCCAATTCCTGTCTTTTATTTTTTCTTCTTGCTTCATAACGCTGACTGGGATCTTCAGTACAATATTTAATAGTGGTAAGAGCTGGTATCCATGCATGCAATGTTCTTATTAGGAGAAATGAGTTCAATTTTTATCACTATTTTAATATTTGCTACAGCTTTTATTGTAGATTTTGTTAGATTTAAGGAAGTTCTCTTCAATTCCTATCTTGGTAATCTTTATCATGAATAAAGGTTGAATTTAATCAAATATTTGTTCATGATAGTGTTATTTTATCCTATTTCTGTTATTATAAGAAATTATGATTACTGATTTTTTTCATTGAATTCTTATCAATTTTTGTTTGTTAAACCTATCTTGCACCCTGGGGCAAGCTTCACTTGATTATGATGTATTATCTTTTTGCGTATATAAGGATTTGGTTTGCTAATATTTTGTTTAAGATTTTTACATTAATGAATAAAAGAATGATCCAAATGTATGTAATATACTGGAGGTAATATTTTAGATTTAAAGACACATATTGTTTTAATCTAAAAGGATATAACGAGAAATACCATACAAAAGGTATCCAAAAGAAAGCCGGAGTGGGCATACTAATGTGAGATAAAATAGACTTGAAGGCATAAAATGTTCCTGAGGACAAAAGAGGCAAATTTTATAATGATGAGTGTTTGGGGTTAATGTAGAACATGAAATCAGCCATAATACCTGGCTTGCTAAAACATAGCATGGAGGCTGCTGGGGGTGAAGAAAGGTTTCAGAGAATGGAGTAGGCCTTTGGAATGCAGAGGCCTGCATGACCACTCTGCCATTGGAATGCCTTGGGAAGCTGCCCTCCTGAAGCTTTCTTAGCCCAAACATCCACCCTGTGATTTAAGAGATGTATACATTGTCCCTTAGGTGATGTTTAGTAGAACACACAGATTAGCATATTTTATATTTCTAGTAAACAGATCCTCCCAGTTTCAGTAAGACCCCTTGTCACACATCACATGCTTGAGAAACAGTGATAAGGATTTGTGATTATCCTGAAGGACCAATAAAAGTGGCAGCAAAGAAGAGCAAAGAGTCTTCATCTCTGATCAGTGACCCCGTCGCCTTCTCCTATCTTTCATAGCAAAGTTTGGAGTAGTCTTTCATCTGTTGGTACAGGGATTGCTAGCCATTCCCAGCAGATGAGGTCAATTCTTCTAACATAATAATTATATACATAAATTTACCTAACAATGTAAATCCAAAATATAAGAAGTAACAACAAAAAACTTGAGAGAAATAGACAATCTAATAACAGCAGGGCACATAAATACCTCACTTTGATAAATGGACAGAATAGAGACATCTGGGTGGCTCAATTGGTTGAGCGTCTGACTCTTGATTTGGCTCAGGTCATTTATCTCAGGGTCCTGAGATTGAGCCCTGCGTTATGCTCTGTGCTCAGCAAGGAGTCTGAGGGTTTTTCCTCCCCTCCCTCTGCCCCTCCCCCACTCTCTATCTCTGTCTAAAATAAACAAAAAACAAATAAATAAACAAATCCTTACAAAGCAAGACAGCTAGAAACAAGGAAATAGAAGACTTGAGCAACACTATAAACCAACTAGATCTATTAGATATCTGTAAAACACTCCCCCTACCAACAGCAGAATAAACTTTCTTTTCAAGTGAAGATGGAATAGTCTCTAGAATAGATGGTATGTTAAGCCAAAAAATAAGGCCATGGAATAGTTTCTAGAATAGATGATATGTTAAGCCAAAAAATAAGCCCAATAAAGTTAAAATGATTTAAATAATATAAAATATGTTCTCTGGTTGCAATTGAATTATGGCTGTACAGAAATAAAAAAGGATTATAAGACAATATGAATAATTGTTTGTCAAAAATCAGTTAAATAGATGAAATGGACAAATTTCTAAAAGGGCACAAACTTTTTTTTAATTTTATTTTATTTTATTTCTTTTCAGTGTTCCAAAATTCACTGTTGAAACAAACTCAAGAAGAAAATATTAGAGAAAATGTTAAGAGGATCAAATAATCAGTTCAGCTGGCTCAATATCTAATGAGAGTCCAAAAAAAGAGAATACGAAAGAGAGGAGAGGTAATTATGAAAATAATAACAGAATTTTCTTAAACTAAAGAACATGAATCTTCAGATTTTAAGGGCCCATTATGTACCCAGCATAATAAATGAATGAAATAAATACTGCAAAACAAAAATAGACAAAAAGATCTGCCCCTAAGTATATCCTTTTGAAAGTTTGAAATCCCAAGAATAAAAAGAAATTTCTGGAGAAAATTATACAACACACAGAAAAGCAAACAGATCAGTGATAAAAAATCAGTACTCAAACTTGCATCAGACGTTTCATCAACAACATCAAATAAAAATGCTTTCACTTTCTGACATAAAATGTTTTTACTTTATAATTCTTCATCAAGATAAACTATGAAACCAATGGTAGGGCATAAGTACTGAAGTCAGTTGCTTTCTTATACACTAACAATGAAAATACAGAAAGGGAAATTAGAGAATTGATTCCATTTACTATAACACCAAGAACCATAAGATAGCTGGGAATAAACCTAACAAAGATATAAAGGATCTGTTCTCAAGGAACTACAGAAAACTCATGAAAGAAATTGAAGAAGACTCAAAAAGATGGAAGACCATTCCATGCTCATGAATTGGAAGAATAAACATTGTTAAAATGTCTATACTGCCTAGAGCAATCTTTACTTTGTTAATGCTATTCCGATCAAAATTCCACTGGCATTTTTCAAAGAGCTGGAACAAACAATCCTAAAATTTGTATGGAATCAGAAGAGACCCTGAATTGCTAAGGAAATGTTGAAAAAGAAAAAGAAAACTGGGGGCATCAAGTTGCCTGATTTCAAGCTTTACTACAATGCTGTGATCACCAAGACAGCATAACACTGACACAAAAACAGACACATAGACCAGTGGAACAGAGTAGAGCGCCCAGATAGGGACCCTCCTCTCTATGGTCAACTGATCTTCGACAAAACAGAAAAAAGACAGTCTCTTCAAAAATGGTGCTGGGAAGGGATGCCTGAGTGGCTTAGTGGGTTAGGCCACTGCCTTCAGCTCAGGTCATGGTCCTAGGGTCCTAGGATCGAGTCCCCATATCAGGCTCCTTGCTCAGTAGGGAGCCTGCTTCTCTCTCCGCCTATGCCTGCTTGTGCACGCTCTCTATCTTTGACAAATAATTAAAATCTTAAAAAAAATGGTGCTGGGAAAATTAGACATCTATGTGTAGAAGAATGAAACACAACCATTCTCTTACACCATACATAGAGATAAATGTGAAATGGATAAAAGACTTCAACATGAATCCATCAGAATTCTAGAGGAGAACATAGGCAGTAATCTCTTCGACATCGGCCACAGCAACTTCTTTCAAGATATGTCTCCAATGGCAAAGGAAACAAAAGTGAAAATGAACTTTTGGGACTTCATCAAGATCAAAAGCTTCTGCGCGGCAAAGGAAATAGTCAACAAAACAAAGACGAAACCCACAGAATGGGAGAAGATGTTTTCAAATGACAGTACAGACAAAGGGCTGATATCCAAGATCTATAAAGAACTTCTCAAACTCAACACACACAAAACAGATAATCATGTCAAAAAATGTGCAGAAGACATGAACAGACATTTCTCCAAAGAAGACATACAAATGGCTAACAGACACATGAAACAATGTTCATCATCACTAGCCATCAGGAAGATTCAAATCCAAACCACACTGAGATACCACCTTCACCAGTTAGAATGGCCAAAATTAACAAGACAGTAAACAACATGTGTTGGAGAGGATGTGGAGAAAGGGGAACCCTCTTACACTGTTGGTGGGAATGCAAGTGGTGCAGCCACTTTGGAAAACAGTGTGGAGATTCCTTAAGAAATTAAAAATAGAGCTTCCCTATGACCCTGCAATTGCACTACTGGGTATTTACCCCAAAGATACAGATGTAGTGAAAAGAAGGGCCATCTGTACCCCAAAGTTCATAGCAGCAATGGCCACAGTCGCTAAACTGTGGAAAGAACCAAGATGCCCTTCAATGGACGAATGAATAAAGAAGATGTGGTCCATATATACTATGGAGTATTATGCCTCCAACAGAAAGGATGAATAACCAACTTTCCTATCAACATGGATGGGACTGGAAGAGATTATGCAGAGTGAAATAAGTGAAGCAGAGAGAGTCAATTATCATATGGTTTCACTTATTTGTGGAGCATAACGAATAACATAGAGGGCATGGGGAGATGGAGAGGAGAAGTGAGTTGGGGGAAATTGGAGGGGGAAAGGAACCATGAGAAACTGTGGACTCTGAGGACCTAACTGAAGGTTTTGGAAGGGTGGGGGGAGGTTGGGTAAGCCTGGTGATAGGTATTGTGGAGGGCATGTATTGCATGGAGCACTGGGTGTGGCGCATACACAGTGAATTCTGGAACACTGAAAAGAAATTTAAAAAATAAATAAAAATTTAAAAATATTGCATATACAAGGACACAAAAATCAGCTTCCTACACTTTCTTTCTGATGATAGTCCTTGACTCTATAATTTAGCAAAACAAATGGAACAAGGAAGAGAAATACATTGAATCACATGGATTAATCTCAACTAGTTTAAGTTGATTTTTTGCTTATCTGTAAGTACTGAAGTGTTAATACTATTAAGTGTATTAAGTAAAGATAAATGATGCTCTGTAACCATGGGTCCATGGGGCAAGATATTACGTTCTGTTAACATTGTTTCATAACTATTGGATTGATGATTTGCAATGGGCTTGGTGAAGCTTGGGAAATTTTGATGGTTAAGGCTAGTCACATAGCTAGTATGTGCTTACGTAAACAGCTTACTATAGATTTTATTTATTTATTATAAATAAACAGCTTAATATAAAAGACCCCATACACTGAATAGAATTTGGGGTTCTTGGTACCAAAACACTTGCATCCATGCTGGTAATCATTTAAGATCTGGATACAAAGTGCATCTTTTCATGATCCAACCAGTTGTTAAAAAAGAAAGTCAGCATCTGAGATCTTTGGGCATTTTTCAATGCATATCCTTCTCATGCTGATGCTGTATCACACCTCTGCCTGTTATGAAGCTCTTTTATGAGATAAACAGTGTGAATCCTATGAATTCTTTTTTTAAAAGATTTTATTTATTTATTTGATAGAGATCTCAAGTAGGCAGAGAGGCAGGCAGAAAGAGAGGAGGAAGCAGGCTCCCTGCCGAGCAGTGAGCCCAATGCGGGGCTCAATCCCAGGACCCTAGGATCATGACCTGAGCAGAAGGCGGAGGCTTTAACCCACTGAGCCACCCAGGCACCCCAAATCCTATGAATTCTTAAATCAATTAAAAACTTAAGGTGATTTATACATAACTTAATACATCAAGAGATTTAGAAAACAGTGATTCTAATCTTACCTCTACTTCTTCAGGTGATATCCATGTAGATGTGCAGCAGACCTAGAGTGCAACCAGCAAAGCATGGAACAACTAGATAGATAATTCTGTAAAGCAAAGAAGGTTAAATGTTCGTGAGTGCATTAAATTTCTTATTGCTGTTTTGAAAGATTTTGACAAATATAATAGCTTAAAATGACCCAAATCTAGTATATTACCATTCTGTAGTTAAGATGTCTGATGTGGGTATCACTGGGCTGAAATCAAGGTGCCAACAAGGGCTGTATTCTCTTTTGGAAGCTAAGGAAGAATCCATTTCCTTGCTTTTTCCAGCTCGTAGAGGCTGTCCATATTCCTTGGATCATAATCTGTTCCTCCATTTCCAAAACCCACGATGGCTGGTTGAGTCTTTCTCACATTGCATCAATATGACATTGATTATTCCTCTGACTTACACTTCCACATTTAAGGAGACTTTTGCTTACACTGGATTCAATGGACAATTCAGGATAATCTCCCATATCAAGGTCTGCAGATTAGTAACCTTAATTCTGTCTGCAAATTAAAATTTCCTTTTCCTCAAACCTAACAAATCCACAGGTTCTGAGTATTAGGACATGGATATCTTGGGGGGACAGCGCTTTTCTGCCTATCACAATTAATTTAAAACCTAAATTTAGGAAAGAAGCAATTAGAAATCCCAGGAGGGGTTACTTGTGGATCAAAATAGTGGAATCTCTTTTGTTCAAGAAACAACCATTTAAATAAAGAAAAAATATGTAGCTAGATGGCTATAAATAATATATAATTTAAAATTATGTATATTACACAATAGCAATTATTTAGCATTTCTGTTAATTGTCCTAAGGATATACAACAAATGGGGAAAATGTCAAGGAAATCCACTAAGTATCCGAGCTAGCAGAAGAAAAAAATCAAGGACTTGAAGATAGACCAATAAAGATTATGCAGTCATAATAGTGACAAAGAAGAATGAAGAGAAATATGGCCTCAGAGAAATGTGGAATGGAAATATCAGAAGAGAGGAAAGAATGAGAAAGAAACAGAAAGAATATTTGAAGATATAGTGACTGAAGACTTGCCAAATTTGGTGAAAATATTCACATACACATCCAAGCAGTGCATAAAACTCCAATCAGAATAACATAAAGAGATTCACACCTAGACACATCACGGTCAACATGTTCAAAGAGAAAGACAAAAGAAACAATAGAAAGAGCAAAACAGCTCATCAAAGATGAGGGAACACCAGTAAGATTAACAACTTAACTTTCATTAGGAACAATGGAGGCCAGAAGGCAGTAGGGTGACACATTTAAACTGCTGAAAAAACTGTCAGATTTCTATATACAGCAAAGTTATCTTCTAAAATTGCAGGAGTAATTATAATATTTTCAGGTGAACAAAAGCTGATAGAATCCTTCACTAGAAAATCTGCTCTACAAGAAATACTAAAGGGAATATTTCTGGCTAACATAAAAAGAAACTAAATAGCAACTTGTTCCAAATGAAGGAATAATTAGTGCCAGTACTGTTAACTACTTAGGGAAATATAATAGTGTAATTGTGTATTTATTGCCTTTTCTTCTCTCAACTGACTTAAAAAGTAATTGAATACAACAATAGCAAATTATTGTATTTTGGGCTTGTAACATATCAATGTAATCTATTTGACAATTCCAGCACAAAGTCAGCATATGGGATAAAGGCAGTATTAGAATAAGTATATGCTGGAGCGCCTGGGTGGCTCAGTGGGTTAAGCCTCTGCCTTCAGCTCAGGTCATGGTCTCAGGGCTCTGGGATCAAGCCCCACATCAGGATCTCTGCTCAGCAGGGAGCCTGATTCTGCCCCCCTCCCCCGCGCCTGCCTCTCTGCCTGCTTGTGATCACTCTTTCTCTGTGTCAAATAAATAAATAAAATCTTAAAAAAAAGAATAAGGATATGACACTAAGTGGTAATTCAAATCCATGGAAATAAATGAAGAAATTATAAACAATAAATAAGAATTTTAATATAAGAAAAATGACAGTGAGATGGCAGAATAGTTTTCTTCTGTTATTCCATGAAAGAATATCAATTTGATATTCACCTATGGTAACCACCTTTGCAGGAGGAGTACAGCATAGAAGTTTCAGCACACATTTGGAGTAAAAAAAATATGAGAATGATGAATTGAAGAAGATAGGAACAGTTTTATTTTATCCATGTTACCACTTCCCTAAGGTGGCATTATTCAGTGCCAAGAGAAAAGCACTTAGCATATGATTTCTTCCAAAGAGGAGAATGAGCACACAGAGAGTGAGTGCCTGCTTCCTTGGTTGTGTGGGATGCTGCTGAAGAGGCCTACTTATTTTTCAGTCCACCCAGTATATTAAAGTGATGTGTACAACTGAGAGAGTCTGGGATCATAGAAGCCAGTGTTGAGAGCTCATCAAAGAGGCATGGGTCCTACTACTGCTTTTTGGATTTCATCAGGATGTCTGTCCACAAGCCAGTGGGGACACTGTACTTATGGATCCCCCAACTGGTCCACAGACACCCTCAATCCTCCACCTTATCGACACACAGCCCTATAGCGACCACCCTACACATGGTCCTATGAGCGTGAGTTGCAAGCCTTTATACATGGCCAGTGAGCACATGCAGAAAGCCAGCTTAACTCTGTAGGATTAGGAGAAAGTGCAAAAACTTGAACATTTCAGGATACCACCCTAGGGAAAGCAAATGAGGGGCTCTCATCACCTGGACTAGTTTTGCAGGATCAAGAGAAAATAAACAATCTTAAGAGTTGTCACTTAAGAAGGAACAAGAAATGTGGAGTGGCCCATCCATAGAAAAGTTCTGAGAAAGCCTCAGAATCTCTATTAGGACTAATTGGTAAAGGTCTTCCCCAAACTCAGTAATTCCTTGAGTAAGTGAATGCTTCTTTAAATGTGGAGACAACATTTCAAGAAACACAAAAAATCAAGGTAATGTGATATCACTAAAATAATACAATCATTTTTGAGTAACTGACCCTAAAGAAATGGAGATATACACATTGCCTGAAAAAGAATTAAAAATAATTGTTTTAAAGAATCTCACAAGCTACAGAATAACACAAATAGACAATTCAACAAAATCAGGAAAATAATACACAAAAAACGAGTCATAAATAAATCATAAAAACAAATTCTGGACCAAACAAATTATGGAACTGAAGGACACTGAATGAAAGAATACCTGAAATGAAAAATGCAATAAAAAGCACCAATAGCAGGGCACCTGGGTGGCTCAGACATTAAGCATCTGCATTTGGCTCAGGTCATGATCCCAGGGTCCTGGGATTGAGTCCCGTATCAGGCTCCCTGCTCAGTGGGAAACCTGCTTCTCTGTCTCCCACTCTGTCTGCTTGTGTTCCCTCTCTTACTCTCTCTCTCTCTCTGTGTCAAATAAATAATTAAAATCTAAAAAAAAAGGCACTAAAAACAGACTTGATAAAGCAGAAGACAGCAGCTGTGAACATGAAGACAGAGAACTTGAAAATACCTAGTCAGATGAGAAAAAGGAAAGAATGAAAAAGAGTGAAGCAAGCCTACATGAAGTATAGGAAACCAAGTGAAATAATAATAAAAAAAAATACAGACTGATAGAACAGAACAAAGAGCCCAGAAATAAACTCACAAATATACAGTCAACTGATTTTTGAGAAGGGTGTCAACAATACACAATATTAATAGAATAAAGGATAAAAAAAGCACATGATCACTTTAGCAGGTGGTGACAAATTATTTGACAAAATCCAACACTTCCTGATAAAAGCAATCAACAAAATAGTGATAGAAAGGAACTTCCTCAACCTGAATAAGGGTATCTTTAAAAGGTAGCACAATATTTAGTGGTGAAATACTGAATGATTTATGTAAGAGCAGCAAAAAGGTAAGGATGCATTTTTTCAATACATCTATTCAACATTGCCCTAGAAGTTCTAGTGAGGGCAGTGAGACAGGAAAATGAAATTAAAATGATCCAGACTGAAAAGAAAGGAGTAAAACTATCTCCATCCACAAAAAAATATTAGTAATCTCTACACCCAAAGTGGGGCCTGAACACATGACTCTGAGAACATGAGTTGCATGCTCTACTGACTGACCCAGCCAGGCACCCCAGGAAAATATTTTGTATATAGGAAAAAAAATCCACCAAACCATTATTAAAACCGTATTGTTGAAGTGTAATTCACATATTATGCTACATTAGTTTCAGTGCATATATGTGTGCAGCATATTGATTTGACAATCCTATAAATTACTTGGTGTTCATGAGTGTGTCACCATCTGTCATCATACATTATTACAATATTATTAACTATTAAAAACACTCTTAAAACTAATAAATTCAGCAAGGTAATAAGACACAATATCAAGATACAAATCAATTAGATTTCTACCTGCTAGCAATGATAATTTCCAAAGTGAAATTAAGAAAATAATTCCACTTAAAATAGCATCAAAAATAAAATAAAATAAGTAGGTATAAATTAAACAAAAGAATGCAAGATTTGTATATGGGAAACTATAAAATGCCATTGTAAGAAATTAAAGAAGACATAAATAAATGGAAAGACATACTAATGTTTTGGGATTGGTAGAGACTAAACATAAATGTGATGCATGGAGCACTGGGTGTGGTGCAAAAATAATGAATACTGTTACGCTGAAAAATAAAAAAAATTAAAAAAAATGTGATGTCAGTACTCATCAAAATAATACAGGTTAGGTGTGATCCCTATGAAAACTTGAGCTGGCCTCAGGGCAGAATTTAAGAATAAGCTGTTCCTAACATCCATATGTAAATGTAGGGACCCATAATAGCTAAAACAATTTTGAAAATAAAAAATGAAGTTGAGGGACTCATACTTTCTGATTTCAAAATTTAATACAAAACAAGAGTAATCAAGACTGTGGCACTCACCCAAGATAAACATAGAGAATAATGGAAGAGACTGCGAATTTAGAAATAAACATATTTATGATCAATTGATTTTCAACATGATCTCAGGACACTTAAATGGGAAAAGAATAATATTTTCAATAAATGGTGTGTGGACAAATGGATATCCATATGCAAAGTAATGAAATTGGATCCTTACCTCAAACCATATTAAAAATTAACTCAGGGGCACCTGGGTGGCTCAGTGGGCTGAAGCCTCTGCCTTCGGCTCAGGTCATGATCCCAGAGTCCTGGGATCGAGCCCCACATCGGGCTCTCTGCTTAGCGGGGAGCCTGCTTCCTCCTCTCTCTCTCTCTGCCTGCCTCTGTGCCTACTTGTGATCTCTGTCTGTCAAATAAATAAATCTTTAAAAAAAAATTAACTCAAAATAGATAATGCACTCAATTGTTAGAGTTAAACTATAAAACTCTTAGAAGGAAACATAGGAGTAAATCTTTGCTCTTTTGGATTTGGCAATGGTTTAATTAATACACCAGAAGCAAAAACAGCAAATGAAAAAAAATAAGTAAATTGTACTGCATCCAAATTAAAAAATTTTGTGCTGCAATGATATCATCATAAAGTAAGAAGACAGCAAATGGGATGGGAGAATATATTTGCAAATCATATGTCTGGTAATGGACCTATATACAGACTATTTCAAGAACTCTTATGATTCAACAACAAAAGACAACTTAATTAAAACTGGGCAAATGATCTGCTTAGATATTTCTCTAAAGAAGATATACAAATGGCAAAAAAATATATATGAAAAGATGGATGTTCAACATTGTTAGTCATCTGGGAAGTGGAAATTGGCACCTCTGTGAGATACAATGTCACATCTGCTAGTGTGAGTATAATTTAAAAAAAATAGGTAATAACAAGTGTTGGGGAGAATATGAAGAAATTGGAACTTTCCTACACTGTTGCTGGGAATGTAAATTGGTGTTTCCTCTTTGTAAAACTGTCTGGAAACTTCTCGAATTTAAACAGAGTTGTCATGTGATAACTCAGAAAATTTATTACTAGTTATCTATCCAAGAGAAGCGAAAACAAATTTCCACACAAAACTTGTACACAAATGTTTGTTGCAGCGTTATTCATAATAGAATGTAGAAACAACTTAAATATCCATCAACTAATGAATGTATAACTAAAATGTGATATATCCCTACAACAATATAAGATTAAAGATATTCATGACTCCAAAAAGAAGCCTTTACCCATTACCACTCACTCCCAATACCCTACTCTAGAGATCTAATACACAGCATTGTGGTTATAGTGAACAATATTGTATCATATATTTCAGTTTTTAAGAAATTATATCTTAATTGTTCTCATCATAAAATTGAATGGTAACTTACATGATGCAGTGGAGTTGTTAGCTAACTATACAATGATAATCATATTGAAATATATAAATGTATCAAATCAACATGTGTACACCTCGACCTTATACAATGTTATATGTCAACTATATCTCAAAAAAAGTAATCATACAGGGACATCTGGGTGGTTCAGTCAGTTAAGCAGCTACCATTGGCTCAGGTCATGATCGCAGGGTCCTGGGATCGAGCCCCCTGTCGGGCTCCCTGCTCAGGGGAGAGCCTGCTTCTCCCTCTCCCTCTGCTGTCACTCTGCCTACTTGTGCTCTCTCTCTATCTCTCTGCCAAATCAATCAATCAATCAATAAATAAAAGTAATCATACAATGAATGACCTTTTTGTTTGGCTTCTTTGACTTAGCTTAATATTTTCAAGATCCATCCATATTTTTATATGCTTCAGTCCTTTTTCCTGTCTATGGCCAAATAATATCTCACAACCCTGAGATCAAGACTTGAGCCAGATCAAAAGTCGGATGCCTTACTGACTGAGCCACCCAGGCACGTCCCAAGGGTTATTTTTGTAACAAGTCCTTCTTTATTATTTAGCAAAAACTTACTATTTGGTTTAAAAGATATTTTGAATGTATGTGTGAAGAATTCTTTTAAAAAAGAAGTCAACTATAATTATTGAAAATGTATGATTACAAATAAAATTAAGTGTTGAGAACACTTTGCACATAAAAAAATGCCAACATGTATGTACTATAATACTATCTTCAAGGATGGTGATAAGTGTATTTTATATTTTCCATCCTTCTAAGATAGAAAAATCAGAGTCATAAAAAGAGACCGAAAAGTATTCTTTTAAGACTGAAAAAAAAAAAAGACCTTGATTGACACCCCCTACATAATTATGGGCACAGTGAATGTAACTATCCACTATCCACAGCTTCTCAGTAGTTTGATATTTTCATATTTCTGAAAATAAGGAGACAATTGATGAAACTAAAAGTCAGTTAATTTGAAATGAATGAAAAGAAATGACTACAATAGATATGGTTGACCTGTGATATTCTCTGCCATAGTATGTTACTGAGAAGGGTCATTTGCATTCTGGATTAAAACTGAATTTTGCATTTTCAAAGTCATGTAAACTAAAGAAAGAGCAGGAAGAAAAGTACTCCTTGAAAGGAAATGTTGCATAAGCTCCTGCAAAAAGAGCTCTTAGACAGTGATACTAACTGATTTTAATATTGGGTACAGAAACTCTTAAATTTAATTCCAAAACCTAATATACTGTGAATGTTCTGATTCCCCCCCCCACCAAACTTAACCACCTATGGTAAAAAAAATTCAAAGAGAAACTAAATATTTCCCATTTACTATGTGTTATTAGTTGTTAATAATAATAATAGTTGTTAACTGTGTCTGGCAAATACAGGAAACACTAACACAGAGAAAGGTTATGTGTATCTTATTAGAGCATAATTTCCTACTTGTCAGAGAAGACAATTTAAAAAAAAAAGATATATTTACTTACTTTGAGAGAGAGAGGGCAAGAGTGGGGAGAGAAGCAGAGGAAGGAAATCTTCAAGACTTCCCACTGAACATGGAACTCAACATGGGCTCAATCCCGTGACCCATGAGATCATGACCTGAGCCAAAACCAAGAGTCAGACACTCAGCTGAGGCACCCAGATGCCCCAGAAGATAAATTTTTAGAGGAGACAGAGATATTTTCTTTATCATAACTTCTAATCAGGACATTATAAAGGTAGAAAATATGAATGTATTGTAATATGCAACTCTAGTATCAAATAATTATTAAGCTTGGCAAACATCAAAAGTTTATTACTTAAAAATGAGACAAGAGTCTGCTCTAATTACTTCTATCTAACATTATACTGGAGGTTCTAACCAAGGTAAGTAGGCAAGAAAAAGAAATAACACCATTCAGATTAGAAAGGAAAAAGTAAATATATATTTGCAGATGACATGATCCTATATATAGAAAATCTAAAGGAATCCACAAAATAATTATTAGAATTAACAATTTCAACAATGTTATAGTATACAAGATCAATATCAAAATATCAATTGATTTCTATGTCCTAATAATGAATAATCCAAAAATAAAAAATACAAATATGTTTGGCAAACACATTAAAAAAACCCCAAAATATTCAGGAATAAATTTAACATAGTAAGCATAATATGTATAAACTGAAAGCTACAAAATAACTGTTTAAAGAAATTGAAGAAGATCTAAATAAATGGAAATACCTCTCATGTTCATGTTATCAAGGAATCATATAATATAGTTATGATGGACATACTTCCCAAATTGAATCAAAGTTTCAATACAACCTTATCAAGATTCCAGCAATCGTTTTTATTCCCAAAAATTGACAACCTGTTCCTAAGCTTAATGGGGAAATGCAAGGGCCTCTAAATAGTGAAATCAATTATGCAAAAGAAGAACAAATTTGACATACTTCCAAATTTCAAAACTTATTTCAAATCTACAGTAATAACAACAGTGTGGGCCTGCATGAGTATAAACATATAAGTCAATCAAAAAGTAGTGATATACTGTATGTTGACTAACATAACATAAAAAAAATGAATGAATGAGTGAATAAATAAATAAATAAATAAATGTCAATGGAATAGAATCGAGGCTACACATTTATAATTAACTGATTTTTGACATAGTTGCAAAGACAATTCAATGGAAAGAAGAGTAGATTTTTCAACAATTGGTGCTGAGACAACTGGGTATGCACATACAAAAAGAATGAAGTTAGACCCCTGCATCACACTATATACTAAAATTAGTTTGAAATAGATCACACATCTAAACATAAGAACAAAGATTCAAAATTTGTAGAAGGGAACACAGGAGTACATCTCTGTAAACTTGGATAAGGCAAAGATTTCCTCAGTACAAATCAAAAGCACACAAAACAAAAGAGAAAATAGAAAAATTCTACTGCACCAAAATTAAAAGCATTTGTACTTCAAAGAACATTTACAAATTAAAAAGATAACACACAGGGGGTTGCCTAAGTGGCTCATTTAGTTAAGCATCTGCTTTTGGCTCAGATCATGATTCCAGGGTTCTGGGGTCGAGCCCTGAGTTGGCTTCCCTGCTCAATGGGGAACCTACTTCTCCTTCTCCTCACTCGTGCTTTCTCTCTCACTCTATGTTTTCTCTCGCTCTAAGTATATCAATGTAATTTAAAAAAGATAACACACAGAATGGGAGATAATAATGCCAAAACTATATCTGATAAGGAACTTTTATTAGTATCTGTAAAGAAATCACAACTCTACAATAACAAGATGAATAGCCCATTTTAAAAATGAGGAATGGATCGAAACAGAATTTTCTTCAAAGAAGATATGCGTATGGCCAAGAAGTACATGAAAAGATGTTCAGCATCATTAGTCATTAAGGACATACAAGTCACACCCACAGTGAGATATCACTTAACATTCATTATAATAGCTATAATCATAAAGACATATGATAGCTGGTGTTAGCAATGATAAGGAGAAACTGGAACCCTCATGCATTACTGGTGAGATTATACAAAAGTAATGCCACTTCAGGGGCACCTGGGTGGCTCAGTTGGTTGAGTGACCAACTCTTGATTTCAGCTCAAGTCATGATCTCAGGGTCATGGGATTAAGCCCCATGCTCAGCACAGAGTCTGCCTGTCCCTCTCCCTGTGCTTTTCTCCCTGCTTGAGCTCTCTCTCTCTCTCTCTCTCTCTCTCTCTAATTCTGAAATAAATAAAATCTTAAAAAAAGAAAACAATAGTGCAATGACTTCAGAATACAGTGTGGCAGTTTCTCTTAATGTTAGAACAAGAATGTGCTTTATAAGCCCTCAATTCCACTCCTAATTATATACCCCAAATAACTGAAAACATGCTAACATAAAAACTTGTGCATGAGTATTGATAACAGCATTAATAATATTAAAAAGTGGAAACTACCTAAATGTCCATCAATTGATGAGTAGGTAAATATAATGTGCTGTATTCACACAGAGGAATATTATTCAACCATAAAAGGAAATGAAATACTAAAATATTAAATACTGATGCTACACAATGTTGAAAACATTATGGAAGTGGAAGAAGTTGGTCAAAAAAGACCACCTATTGTATAACTCGTTTTATATGAAGTGTTCAGAATAGGTAAATCCATAGAAACAGAAAGCAGACTAGTACTTGTCAGAGGCTGGGGACAGGGGCAATGGGGAGTGAATAGAATATGTGTGAAATTTTTTTATGAGTGATGAAAATTTTCTAAATTTAGTGGTGAGTTCTGTGCATATATTAAAACATTGAATTGTACAATTTAAAATGGTGAACTTTGTGTTATATAAACTATATTTCAATAAAGATATTATAAAATAATAAAATGAATTTTCAGTTTTTTTAACATAGATTATATATAAGCAGGCATTAGTAAAAGTAAGGAAGGGGCTATGTATAATTCTCTTTAAAGGTTAATATCTAAACAAATCAATAATGCAGTTTCAACTAGACCAATCCCTCCACGCTGATATAATTTTATGAATTACTAGTATGGTACCAAATTATGCTAAGAAGTTTGTTTATGCACAGGATATATTCCCTGGCAAATAAATGGTACAAAATAGTAATAGCTATTAGAAAAACAAATTGCAGCATTATCCATTTATACATATATATCTTCACTTACATGCAAGCACATTCTACTTTGCAATTACAAATCAACAGACTTTATAATACATCCATTATACCATTCAGGGGATAATTGAGGGATGTAACGCATACTGTATGATTATTCAGAACCATCCAAAACATTAATTAAAGCATTAGTAATACATTTTTGAGATGCCAACTTCAAATAAACAGTTATTGCAGAGATAATGTGGAAATATAGAACTCAGATCAAAATTACTGTTAAATGAATGTTTTGGTGGATCAGATAATCACTAAGTGAAGTTATGGGAAACATGAAGAACATAATGAAAGTTGATTTACAAAAAAATGTCTTTAGTGGAAAAAATATCATGTGGTAAAAACAAAAAACATGTTCTATTTTGCTACTACTCTTAATTTGTACTGCAACACTAAATCTTCATTTGATTATTAAGTTATAGCACAACATCAAAAGCTCTGTACCTAACAGCCCAATTGCCCTTATTTATAAATTATTATCCTCTTTCTTTCATTCTGCCTTAACCAAATGTCCATGGCTAATCTTGTACTTTCTCTATTTAATTGGCAATAATATTTAGAAACCAAGATCTGGGGACTAGGTGTGCTCAATGTTACTGGTGTCATTTCTTTTAGGCCTTCAGTGGAGCAAATATATTTCCTAAAATATATTAATGAAAACAATAAAAGTCACAGATTCTCATGTATATGCTCAATTAGAATTAAACATTAAATCAATTTTCTTAAAATGTTATTTTATATATCTTTTCTCTTTGTTTCTTAAGAAAGGTTAACATAAATATTTAGTTATTTGATTCATGCTACAGTTTCTACAATAGCATCAAAATTACAATGCCAATATTGCTACATAGAGTAAAATTATTAAGTGGATTTAAAATTTCTATCTTTGTCTTAAAATGTAACCTATTTAAAGATGTACCATCTCAACTGTTAACTCACTGTGCACTTTAAATGACAAAAGTCACTTGAAACAATTATTATTAATTTTTACCTATCTGACATACAGTTAGGTTTATCTATTTTGGCTTGTTTTCAATTTTAGAGCTCACTGTTGTCCTTTTCTGTTTTATTATTATTATTTTTAAAGCTTTATTTATTTGAGAAAGATAGAGACAGAGCACCCACACAGGGGAGAGGGGCAGAGAGAGAGAGGGAGAGACAGTTCCAAGCAGACTCCACACTGAACATGTAGCCTGATATGGGGCTCAATCTCAGGAGATCATGACATAACCTGAAAGCAAGAGTCAGATGATTAACCAACTGCACCACCCAGGTGCCCCACATTTTATTATTTTTTGAATATATAAAATATTTATATGATTCAAAAGAAAAAAGTCATGCAAATGTATATTTATAAGTTTCATCTATATATCTATCCCATAAACCCTATTTCTCCAGCTGAAGCATAGGAGGTATTGTCTATGGGAGGCTGAGGTATAATGTATAAGTAAACTGAAGTAGCCTAGGCAAATAAATAGGGAGCATCACTGAATCATTTAGTGCAGAAATGGGAAAAATAATATATGTCAAAATAGGCTAGAAGAAATTGAGATCAACATAACAAGTGGGATAATTATATCATGATCCACTTACATTGTATAAATTCCAGGTGCTATCTTACAGATTCAGATGGGTTTCAGGTTTTGTACTAGTTGTTCTAAGTGAGTTATTTCTTTTTTTGCCCCATAAAATGCAGTTTAAAAAGTTTTGTTTATTATGTTATGTTAGTCACCATACAGTACATTATTAGTTTTTGATGTAGTGTTCCGTGATTCATTGTTTGTGTATAATACCCAGTACTTCATTCAATACATGCAATCCTTAATACCCATCACCAGGATCACCCATCCCTCCACATCTCTCCCCTCTAAAACCCTCAGGTTGTTTCCTGGAGACCAGAGTCTCTCATGATTCATCTTCCCCTCTGATTTCCCCCTCCCTTCTTTTTTCCCTTTCTTCTCCTAATGTCCTCCATGCTATTCCTTATGTTCCACAAATAAATGAAACCATATGATAATTGACTTTCTCTGTTTGATTTATTTCACTTAGTGTAATCTCCTGCAGTTCTATCTATGTTGATGCAAAAGTTAGGTACTCATTCTTTCTTATGGCTGAGTAATATTCCATTGTATATATGGACCACATCTTTTTTATTCATTCATCTGTTGGTGGACATCTACATTCTTTCCTCAATTTGGCTATTATGGACATTACTGCTATAAACATTGGGGTTCAAGTGCCCCTTTGGATCACTACATTTGTATCTTTAGGGTAAATATCCACTAGTGCAATTGCTGGGTCATAGGTAGTTCCATTTTAAACTTTTTGAGGAACCTCCATACTGTTTCCCAGAGTGGCTGCACCAGCTTGCATTCCCACCAACAGTGTAAGAAAGTTCCCTGTTCTCCACAACCTCTCCAACATTCGTTGTTTTTTACCTTGTCAATTTTTGCCATTCTAACTGGTGTAAGGGGGTATCTCAATGTGGTTTTGATTTGAATTTCCCTGATGGCTAGAGATGATGAACATCAGAAGTGTCTGCTCATATCTTCTGCCCATTTTTTGACATGATTATCTGTTTTTTGGGTGTTGAGTTTGAGGAGTTCTTTATAGATCTTGCATATCAGCCCTTTGTCTGTAGTGTCATTTGTGAATATCTTCTCCCATTCAGTGGGTTGCCTCTTTGTTTTGTTGACTGTTTCCTTTGCTGTGCAGAAGCTTTTGATCTTGATGAAGTCCCAAAAGTTCATTTTCTCTTTTGTTTCACTTGCCTTTGGAGATGTGTCTTGAAAGAAGTTGTTGTGGCTGATGTCGAAGAAGTTCTATGTTTTTCTCTAGGATTTTGTTCTCCTATGTATTCCTCTAGGATTTTGATAGATTCCTGTCTCATTTGAGGTTGTTCATCCATTTCGCATTTATCTTTGTGTATGGTGTAAGAGAATGGTCGAGTTTCATTCTTCTGTATATAGCTGTCCAGTTTTTCCAGCACCATTTATTGAAGAGACTGTCTTTTTTCCATTGGATATCTTTTTCCTGCTTTGTCAAAGATTAACTGACCAAATAGTTGAGGCCCTCTATGTATCTGGGCTCTCTGTTCTGTTCCATTGATTTATATGTCTGTCTTTGTGTCAATATCACACAGTCTTGTTGATCACAGCTTTGTAATATAGCTTGAAATCAGGCAACATGATAACCTCTACTTTGTTTTTCATTTTCAACATTTCCTTGGTGATTCGGGTTTTTTCCTGGTTCCATATAAATTTTAGGATTGTTTGTTCCAGCACTTTGAAAAATGCCATTGGTATTTTGATTGGGATTGTGTTCAAAGTATAGATTGCTCTGGGCAGCATAGATATTTTAACAATGTTTATTCTTCTGATTCATGGGTGTAGGATGTTTTTCTAACTTTTTTGTGTCTTCTTCAATTTCTTTCACAAGCTTCTTTATTTTCTTGAGTATAGATCCTTCACCTCTTTGGTTAGGTTTATTCCAGTGTATTTTATAGTTTTGGGTGCTAGTGTAAGTGAAATCAATTCACTAATTTCTCTTTCTACAGTTACATTGTTAGTGTATAGGAAAACAACCGATTTCTGTGCATTGATTTTTTTTTATCCTGCCACTTTAATGAATTGTTGTATGAGTTCAAGCAATTTAAGGGTGGAGTCTTTTGGGTTTTCCACATAAAGTATTATGTCATCTGCAAGAAAGAGAGTTTGATTTCTTCGCCAATTTGGATACATTTTATTTCTTTTTGTTGTCCACTGTTGCTAGGACTTCTAGTACTATGTCAAGTAACAGTGGCGAGAGTGGGCATTCTTTTCATGTTCTTGATCTTAAGGGAAAGGCTCTCAGCTTTTCCCCATTGAAAATGATATTCTCTGTGGGCTTTTCATATATGGTTTTTATGAAATTGAGGAATGTTCCTTCTATCCCTACACTCCGAATAGTTTTAATCAGGAAAGGATGCTGTATTTTGTCAAATGCTTTTTCTGCATCGAGAGGACCATGTGGTTCTTCTCTCTTTTATTAATGTGTTCTATCACATTGACTGATTTGCAAATGTTGAACCACCTTTGCATCACTCGGATAAATCCCACCTGGTCGTGAAGGATAAACCTTTTAATGTACTGCTGGATCTTATTAGCTAGGATCTTGTTGAAAATCTTGGAATCCATATTCACCAGGGACATTGGTCTGAAATTCTCCTTTTTGATGAGGTCTTTGCCTAGTTTGGGGATCTAGGTAATGCTGGTCTCATAGAAAGAGTCTGGAAGTTATACTTCTGTTTCTATTTTTTGAAACAGCTTCAGGAAAATAGGTATTACTTATTTTTTGAATGTTTGGTAGCATTCCCCAGGGAGTCCATCAGATTATGGACTCTTGTTTTTTGGGAGGTTTTTGATCACCTCTTCAATCTTGTTACTGGTTACTGGTCTATTCAGGTTGCCAGTTTCTTCCTGCTTCAGTCTTGGTAACTTATAGGTTTCCAGTAAGGCATCCATTTCTTCCAGGTTGCTTAATTTATTGGCATATAGTTATTGATAATAATTTCTAATAATTTCTATTTCCTTGGTGTTGGTCGTGACCTTTCCCCTTTCATTCATAACTTTATTAACTTGGGCCCCTTTTCTTTTCTTTTGGATAAGTCTGGCCAATAGTTTATTGGTCTTATTAATTCTTTCAAAGAACCAGCTTCTACTTTCATTGATAAGTTCTACTGTATTTATGGTTTCTAATTCTCTGTTCTAATCTTAATTATTTCCCTTCTCATGTGTAGGTTAGGCTTAATTTGTTGTTGATTCTCCAGTTCTTTAAGGTGTAAATATAGTTTATGTATTCAGGATTTTTCTATTTTTTTTTTGAGTGAGGCTTGGATGGCGATGTCTTTCCCCCTTAGGACAGCCTTTGCAATATCCCATAGGTTTTGGACCTATGTGCCTTCATTCTCATTGGTTTCCATGAATTGTTTAAGTACTTCTTTGATTTCCTGATTGACCCAAACACTCTTTTTTTAAAGTTAATTAATTAATTTTTCTTACCATAGCATATACCCTCCCCAATGTCCTTCACCCAGCCACCCATCCCTCCCACCCCCTCCCCTCCACAAACCCTCAGTTTGTTTCCTGAGATTAAGAGTCTCTTATGGTTTGTCTCCCTCTCTGATTTCATATTGTTTCATTTTCCCCTCCCTTCCCCTATGATCCTCTGTCTTGTTTCTCAAATTCCTCATATCAGTGAAGTCATATGATAATTATCATTCTCTGATTGACTTATTTCACTTAGCATAATGTCCTCTAGTTCTATCCATGCCATTGCAAATGGCAAGATTTCAGGGGTTTTTTTGATGGCTGCATCATATGTATATGTGTGTGTGTCTATATATATAGACACACACACATATACATCACATCTTCTTTATCCATTCATCTGTCAAAGGACAGCTAGGCTCTTTCCATAGTTTGGCTATTGTGGATATTGCTAGTATAAACATTGGGGTGCATGTGTCCCTTCAGATCTCTACATTTGTACCTCCAGGGTAAATACCCAGCAGTGCAATTGCTAGGTTGTAGGGCAGTTATATTTTCAATGTTTTGAGGAACCTCCATACTGTTTTCCAGAGTGGCTGCACCAGCTTGTATTCCCACCAGCAGTATAAAAGTGTTCCCCATCTCCACATCCTCACCAACACCAGGAATTTCCTAACTTGTTCATTTTAGCCTTTCTGACTGGTATAAGGTGGTATCTTAATAGGTTTTGATTTGTATTTCCCTAATGTGGAAGGATGTTGAACACTTTTTTATGTCTGTTGATCATTTGAATGTCTTCTTTCCAGAAATGTCTGTTCATGTATTCTGCCTATTTCTTGATTGGATTATTTGTTCTTTGGGTGTTGATAAGTTCTTTATAGGTTTTAGATACTAGCCCTTTATCTGATATGTCATTTGCAAATATCTTCCATTCTGTCAGTTGTCTTTTGGTTTTGTTGACTGTTTCCTTTGCTTTGTAAAAGCTTTTTATCTTGATGAAGTCCAATAATTCATTTTTGCTCTTGGTTCCCTTCCCTTTGGCAATGTTTCTGGGAGGAATTTGTTGCAGCTGAGGTCAAAGAGGTTGCTGCCTGTGTTCTTCTCAAGGAATTTGATGGATTCCTTTCTCACATTGAGATTTTCATCCATTTTGAGTCTATTTTTTTCTGTGGTGCAAGGGAATGGTCCAGTTTCATTCTTCTGCATGTGGCTGTCCGATTTTCCCAATACCATTTGTTGAAGTGACTTTTTTCCATTGGACATTCTTTCCTGCTTTGTCAAAGATTAGTTGGCCATAGAGTTGAAGGTCCATTTATAGGATTTCTATTCTGTTCCATTGATCTATGTGTTTGCTTTTGTGCCAATACCATACTGTCTTGATGATGACAGCTTTGTAATAGAGCTTGAAGTCTGGAATTGTGATGCCGCCAACTTTGGTTTTCTCTCTTCAACATTCCTTGGCTATTCAGGGTCTTTCTGGATCCATACAAATTTTAGGATTATTTGTTCCATTTCTTTGAAAAAAGTTGATGGTATTTTGATAGGAATTGCATTAAATGTGTAGATTTCTATAGGTAGCATAGACATTTTCACAATATTTGTTCTTTTAATCCATGAGCATGGAATGGTTTTTCATCTCTTTGTGTCTTCCACAATTTTTTCATGAGTACTCTATAGTTTTCTGAGTACAAATACTTTGCCTCTTTGGTTAGGTTTATTGCTAGGTATCTTATGGTTTTGGTTGCAGTTGTAAATGGGATTGACATTTATTTATTTATTTGTTATTCATTTATTTATTTATTTTGGGGGGATTGACTTCTTAGTTTCTCTTTCTTCTGTCTTGTTGGTGTATAGAAATGCAGCTGATTTCTCTGTATTGATTTTATATCCTGACAGTTTCCTGAATTCCTTTATGAGTTCTAGCAGTTTTGGAATGGAGTCCTTTGGCTTTTCCACATAAAGTATCATATCATCTGCAAAAAGTGAGAGTTTGACTTCTTCCTTGCTGATTTGGATACCTTTTATTTATTTATTATTATTATTTTGTTGTTGTCTGAATGCTGAGGCTAGGACTTCTAGAACTATGTTGAATAACAGTGGTGATAGTGGAGAGCCCTGCCGTGTTCCTGACCTTAGGGAAAAATCTCTCAGTTTTTCCCCATTGAGAATAATATTCGCTATGGGTTTTTCATAGATGTCTTTTATGATATTTTGGTATGTACCCTCTATCCCTACACTATGAAGAGTTCTGATCAAGAAAGTATGCTGTACTTTGTCAAATGCTTTTTCAGCATCTATTGAGAGTCTCATATGGTTCTTGTTCTTTCTTTTATTAATGTACTGTGTCACATTGATTTGTGGATGTTGAACCAACCTTGTAGCCCAGGCATAAATCCCCTTGGCCATGGTGACTAATCCTTTTGGATCCTGTGTGGTTTTTAATCGAGATGCAACCCTGTGCCATTTCTTAGGAGCATTTAGGCCTTTCATGTTGAGAGTGATTATTGAAAGTTATGATTTATGTTGCCTGTGAAGTCCTTGTTTCTACAGATTGTCTCTGCAATTTTTTCTTCTATATCACGCTTGGGGTCTTTCTCCATTTATAACCCCCCCCTTAATATTTCTTGTAGGGCTGGCTTAGCAGTCACATATTCTTTCATTTTCTGCCAGCGCTGTAAACTCTTTATCTCAGTCCATTCTGAATGGCAGCCTTGCCAGATAAAGCATTCTTGGTTGCATGTTCTTCTCCTTTAGTACCCTAAACATCTTGCTAGCCCTTTCTGGCTTGCCAGGTCTCTGTGGCCAAGACTGACCTCATTCTGATATTCCTCCTTCTGTATGTAAGGATGTCTTTCTCCTACCTGCTCTTAAGATGGTATCCTTGGTTGTAAGATATGTGAGTTTTACTGGTACATGCCAGGGCATTGGTCTGTTCTTCTTGATCTTAAGAGGGGTTCTCTCTGCCTCTAGGACATGAATGCTTGTTTCATTCTCCAGATTAGGGAAGTTTTTAGCTACGATTTTCTCAAATATATATTCTAGTCCTCTCTCTCTAGCTCCACCCCTCAGGGATCCCAGTAATTCTGACACTGGAATATTTCATGGTGTCATTTATTTCTCTAATTCTGTTGTCATGGATTTTAGGGTGTTTGTTCTAGGCATCCTCCTGTTCCTTCCTTTCTATCAGTTTGTCTTCTAGATTACTAATTTATTCTTCTGCCTCATTTACTTTAGCGGTTAGAGTTTCTAGCTTAGATTGCATCTCATTTATAGCATTTTTAAGTTCAGCTGATTAGCTCTCATTTCTGCCCTTAGAGAATCTGTGTGGTTATTAATGGTTTTCTTCAGCCTGGCTATCATCTTCAGAACTGTTACTCTGAAATCTATTTCTGACTTCTTGCTTATATCCATATCCATTATGTCTGTGGGAGAGGGCATTGCCTCTTGTTCTTTTCATTGTTGGGAGTTCCTCCTCCTAGTCATTCTGTTGAGGGATGTTTGAAGGAATGTACAGAGTCAAAAATATCAACCATGATCCAGGCAAGGTGCACCCTGAGAAAGTTCAGCATGATTGGAGGTCACCACCAAGAAAACCCAGCCAAAATAAAGCCCATGAATAAGATTTATAAAGTTAGGGGAAAAAGGGGGGGATGCATGAAGAGGGGTGGCTATAATCTTTTAATGTGGGCAACTTAGGGTGTTTCATTTCTTCTTGGGTGTGTTTTGTTCTGTTTGTTATAGAACAAAACTTCCCAGAGTTAGAGGGAAATTAAAACTGGTATATGTATAAAGGTAGTATTGAATAGAGAAAATAAGGACTACATTGAAGCTTATATCTCTCTATTTATCTATCTATCTATCTGTAGAAAAAGAGAAAAGAAGTATATGTGTTAAACAGTAGAAGTTAAAAAGTTACCATGGAATATGTTGTATTAAGCATCTTGTTGAAATGCTAAGTAGGTAAAAAGTTAAAAACAGAGAAGACACAAATGGAAAGAATAAAAACGTTTTATCTAAGAAATACAGGCCATGAGGCAACACCAAGAGTTCAATGTACTATTTTCCTCTGGTGTTGGGGATTTACAGTTCTATGGGGACTCTTGGGTTGTCATCCTCATGTTCTTCCAGCTTATCTTCTGGGGGAGGGGTCAGCTCCTGCTTGGGTGGAGTTGCCCTGCCCCCATCAAGGGGCTGCAGTCCATGAAAAAATCATTCTTTGGGCTTTTGTTCTTTAGTGGCTTTTGCTCTTTGGCAGCTTTTTGCACTTTTTCAGAGGGTGAGAGTAAAGGAAAAAGTCTGCACAGGCCTTCACCCTAGGGGAGAGAAGCCAGACTGTGCTCCTCTCTAAACCCTCCAGAACACACAGTCTCCTCCTCAGTAACTGCTGCTGAAAACTGCAGCCTCCCACAAGCAGTGCACACCCCCAGTGATCCTCTCAGCCCTGCACCCAGGTCCCTGCTTTTCTCTGCCCCCTCTGCCTCCAAAACTGTGAGCGGTCAGGGTCTGGCTGGGTGTGAGTTACAGGTACAGTGACAGCTGCGGAAGTGGTGGCTGCAGCAGATGTGGTGATGGCCAGCCCCACTAGGTCCTCAGACACAAGTCTGTACAAGCAGCTGCCCTGGTCCCAGCATTTACCCCCAAGTTCCTTGATTCTGTTCGAGTGTTGTTATTGGGAGCTTCTTGTCCTATCACCACCACTCTGCAAGCTATCACTGGTCCCCAGGTTCAGAATGTTTTTGCATTGGGGTATTTTAATTTCTAGTGGTTAGCTTCTGATGGTACTCTCCCCCTTCTGTTTATCCTCCAATATCTGTCCGTGCAATCACAACTCTGTCCTTTGTATCTCTTGACTGAAGATCCTCTGCCCTGGTAGAGATCCAGATGTATAATCTTACATCTCAGGCTGATTTTCTGGGTGTTCGGACTGGCTTGGTAGGTATCCAGCTAAATTCAGGGGATAGGTTGAAATGGGGTTCCCCCACTTCTCTGCCATCTTGTCCCTCCTCCCAATGTGGTTTAAATCATGTCATGTTTCTGATCAAATCCTTGCAGTAAATCTAAGTGACTTATTTCTTTTTGTGTGTGCGTGTGTTTTACATCTATTTATTTGTTTGTTTGTTTGTTTATTTTTCTTTTCTTTTTTTTTAAATTTCTTTTCAGCATAACAGTATTCATTGTTTTTGCACCACACCCAGTGCTCCATGCAATACGTGCCCTCCCTAATACCCACCACCTTGTTCCCCCAACCTCCCACCCCCCACCCCTTCAGCCCCTCAGGTTGTTTTTCAGAGTCCATAGACTTATTTCTTAATGTTTTAGAGAGGAAATGCATAAGGAAGCACATGTGTGACCTCATTATAGTAAAGCAAAACCTAGTCATTTTCTTTCTGTCAGTTTTGAGTGTAATAGATCTGGGGCTATAAATGTCTGTTGTTAGAGAAATCTGAAATCCATGGGAAATAGTTCTGGAGGAAGCAGAAGATAGACTAGATTTATTGAACATTAATTTTCTTTTGAGTAAGCTTTGGGGGTTAATATTGACAAATACTGAGCATATGAAATTAGGAAAAAATGTCTTGTGGTGTTAGAAATATTCGATAATCTAAAATATAAGACAATGATCATATAAGAGGTAGGAAAGGGAAAAAGAACTTTATATTGTTAAGAAGTAGTAGAAATACTAATTTATATCATATATCAATAAGTTAAGGGTAAAAGAAAAATTATCAGAGTGAATTTTCAAAAGAAAAAAAACCTATGCTATTTTTACAAGACACACCTAAGTATAAAAACAGAAATGTTGCAAGCAGGAGAGTGCAAAACAATATAGCATGCAAACACTAAATAAAACAAATATAAGGTTTCATTTTATTAATGTCAGACAAAATAGTTGTTAAGCTTAAAAGCATTATTAAATATGAAATAGAATATTTTATAATGATTAAAAGGTCAACCCACAAGAATGATATAGCAATTATAAATTTGTATTTACTTGATACTATCAAAATATATAATGAATAACTGGATAGAATTAAAATGAGAAATAGACAACTTTATAATCATTATAGGAGATATTAACATGTATTTGCAATGATAGCAAAGCATACAAAAAACAGTATGGATATCGAAGATTTGAATGACATTTTAACAAATTTGACCTAATTGATATATGTATTGAAAGTGGAGATGAGCAATCAAAGAATACACATTATTTTCTGTGCACATGTTCATAGTCAGGCCATAAACTATGTGTCAACACCTTTAAAAGACTGAAATCATGTCCTCCAATCCCATCCATGTTGATGCAAAAGTTGGGTATTCATCCTTTCTGATGGGTGAGTAATATTCCATTGTGTATATGGACCACTGACTAATGTAAGATGATAAAAAAATAAATAAAAGACTGAAATCACATAAAGCATATGTTTTCTGACCACAAGGATATTAAACTAGAAATGGATAACAGAATGATAACTGTAAAAGATGCATATGTTTCCGAATTAGGAAATACATTTTATTTCTAAATAAAACATAGATAAAATAATACATTTCCATGGAAAATAGAATGTGCATTCTTAAATTAGTGATAATAACAAAATGTATCAAAACATGTGGGCTACAGCTAAAGCCATACTTAGATGGTCATATAGACTTAAATTTTTTTATAATAATGGAAGGACAAAAATGAATTTTCTAATTGTCCATTTTAAGAAGATAGAAAAAGAAGAGAAAATGGAACCCAAAAAAAGTATAAGGGAAGCAATATAATACATGAAATGGATAAAATAATCATAAATGGAATCAACACAGTTAAAAGTTAGCTAACAGATTAAATATAATTAATAACAATATCCTGACAAGGATAATCAGAAACAAAATAGAAAACACACCAATTACCAAAATCAGGAAGGAATAAGAGGATGTTACTACAAATGTTACATTAGCTTTTTTTTTAAGAACACTAGGAAAAACTATAAGCCAATGTATATGAATATGTGGATAGGTTGCTTGAATAGTGCAACGCAGCAAAAATGACACAAAAATAAATGTAAATGTGAGCAGTCCTTTACTAATTAAGGAAATTAATCTGTAATTTCAAACTTTCCCACAAAGAAAATTCTAGAACCATATGACCTAACCAGCCAATTATTCCAAATTCTGAGAAGATATAACATCAATCTCGGGCCAAATTTTCTAAAGAATAGTAAATCACTGGAAAAATCTTATTTCATGATGTCTGAATAACATTGATACTAAAAGCTGATGTGGACACAATGGAAAATTAGAGACCAAACTCTCAAGCATAAATGCAAAATTTCTTAAATATAGTGAAGCAAGTCTTGGGGTATATGAAAAGAATAATTCATTACAATCAATTTGGCCTTATTCCAGAAATGTGAAGTTGTTCACAATTTTAAAAATCAATCGGTGTAATTTACTATCATAACAAAATAATGGAGAAAACAATATGATCCTTTCAACACATGTGTAAAAAGCATTTGGTAAAATTTTTGATAAAATTCTTAGAAAACTAGAGATATTAGGGAACTCCTTAATCTAATGAAAACTATAAGAATAAAATAGCTAACAAAAATAAGTATTGAATAATTGAAAGGTCTTTCCTTAATCTCAGAAACAATACAATATAAAGATAACTTATATTATCACTTCTATTTGAATTATACTGGTGCATTTCTAGTTCCAGGGATAAGAGTAAGTACACTTCTTTCTCTCTCATTGAATGAACCTATAAAACATGGGCATATGCATAATACAGCTATTTGAGAACTGTAAAAAGTTAATAGCAGCAGACAAATTGAGGGAGATTGTCAGAACTTGAAGTATCACCAAACTGGCAGTAAGTTTATTACTGTTTTTCTCTGGTTTCCTTCAATCTAAGTTCACCATAGCTAGACCTAAAACTGAGCACTATAACACAGACAAAGATAGCTCCAGAGAAGCCCTCTAGCTCATTTGAGGCCCAGGAAAGGAAATCCCTAATGCTCAGAGAGTGTTGCCCCAATCACCCATTTCCCCCAATCTATTCTTTTTTTTTTAATTTAATTTTTTTTCAGTGTTCCAAAATTCATTGTTTATGCATCACACCCAGTGCTCCATGCAATATGTGCCCTCCTTAATACCCACCACCATGCTCACCCAACTTCCCACTCCTCTCCAAAACCCTCAGTTTGCTTCTCAGAGTCCACAGTCTCTTATGATCAGTCTATTCTTTTGTGCACCATCAATCAGGAAATCCCATGATGACAGAAACATTAACCAATAAGAGACAATAGGAGTCAAAGTCAGGAGCTGTGGCTCCAAGAGAAAGGTCTCTGTTCTGTCACTTGAACCCAGAAAGTACTGAGGAAATCACAACCGAGGATAAGCTTTGGAAAGTGACCCAAATAAAGTTTATAAAATCAACTTTAGCAATCAACCTTACTAAGCTTATAAATTATAAAGTTTATAAAAGCATACATGTGTGGAACTAATCCAAATTAGCATACAAAAGTCAATGAGAACTGAACCAATGATACACTACCACTTAGATTACAGATTGTAAACCAAGGACATATTTGAAGAGTACTGCAAAGGTGGTGAAAACTGAACTGATATAGAAACTGTAGGCCATAGAAGGAAGTCTGGAACTTGTGACCTGACCCTAACCAGGACTAAACAAACAAACAAAACAAAACAAAACAAAACAAAAAAACAAAAATCAACATTCTCTGTAAAAGTGTCATAAGCAAATAAAATGCTCAGGGTAAAATTCTAAATCACATGTCATTAAGAATGATAAAAATTTAGATATTATGGGAAAAGCCAGTTAACAGGTACCAAAGGCCAGAATGATGCTGATTTGGAATTATATGATAAAGATTGTAAAGTAGCTATTATGTAAAGGAAACAATCTCATTCACAATAGAATGAAAAAATAAAATACTTAGGAATAAATTTAACCAAGGGGAAAGATCTGTACACTAAAATGTCCAAGACTGATGAAAGAAATTGAAGACACAAACAAATGGCAAGATATCCTGTGTTCATGGATCAGAAGAATCAATATTGTAAAAATTGTCCACACTATCCAAAACCATCTACTGATTTAATGTAATACTTTTCAAAATTCCAATGGAATCTTCACAGAATCAGAAAAATCCTAAATTTTTTTATGGAACCATTAAAGACTCTGAATAGCTAAAGCAATCCTGAGAAAGAGCAAAGCTGGAGGCATCAAGATACTTCCTGCCAACAAACTATACTGCAAATATATGGTAATCAAAATGGTATGAAATTGACATATGAAGACACATAGACCAATGGAACAGGTTCGAAAACCCAGAAATAGATCTCTGCATATATGATCAATTAATATTTTCAAAGAGAGACAAGAATGTTCAATTAGGAAAGGGTGGTCTCTTCAATAAATGGTGCTGGAAAAACTGGACAGCCACATGAAAAAGGATAAAACTGGAGCCTTATCGTACACCATATATAAAAAATCAACTCGAAATAGATTAAAGACTTAAACATAAGACCTGAAACTGTTAAACTGCTAGAAGAAAAGATAGGAGAAAGTGTCCTTGACATGGGTCTTGTCATTTTGGGATATGACACCAAAAGGACAGGGGACAAGGGCAAAAATCAGTAAGTGGGACTACATCAGACTAAAAAGTTTCTACGCAGTAAAAGAAACAATCAACAAAATGAGACGTCATCCAACAGAATAGGAGAAAATAATTGCAAACTATCCACTTAAGAAGAGATTAATACCCAAAATACATAAAGGGCCCATCCAACCCAACAACAACAGCAGCAACAACAATCAATTAAAAAATGTGTGCAAAATAAATAGACATTTTTTTTCAAAGAAGACATCCAAATGGCCAACAGACACATGAAAAGATAGACAACATCCCTAATCATCAAGGAAATACAAATCAAAATCACAATGAGATAGCACCTTATACTTGTTAGACTGGCTATCATAAAAAAAAGATGAGATAACAAGGGTTGGTGAGGATGTAGTGAAAACGGAACACTGGTGCACATTGTTGGGAATGTAATTTGGTACAGCCACTATGGAAAACAGTACAAAAATTCCTCAAAAATTTTAAAATAGAACTACCATATTATCCTGCAGTCTCAGTTCTGGGTATTAATCCAAAGGAAATGAAAATAGAATATTGAGGAGATATACGCACTTCCATGGTTATTGTAGCATAAGTCACAATAGCTAAGATATGGTAACAACCAAAATGTTTTCAAAAGATGAATGGATAAAGAACATGCTATGTATATAATATATATAATATGTACTATATATATATACATGATATAATATATAATATATAATAATATATTATATATAATATATACAATATATATAATATATACAATAACATGTATATATTATGAATATATCTTATACATAATAATTCATGAGAAAGAAAGAAATACTGTCCTTGCAACAATGTAGATGGATCTTGAGGGCATTGTGCTAATTAAAATAGGTTGAAGAAAGACAAATACTGTATAAAATAATCTCACTTACATTTAGAATCTACAGAAGCCAAACTCAAAGCAACAGAGAGTAAGATGGTGGTTACCAGGGGCTGGGGGTGGAAGAAATAGGGAGATGTTGGTCAAAGAGTACAAAGGCAGAAGATAAGCTTTGCAAATCTCAGGGACAGCATTGTGATTATAGCTGACAATATATTTTTTAAGATTTTATTTATTTATTTATATATTTGAGAAAGAAAGAGAGCAAAAGAAGTGGAAGGGGCTGAGGGAGGAGAAGCAGACTCTTTGCTGAGCAGGGAACACAACACAGGTCTTGATTCCAAGACCCTGGGATCATGACATGAGCCAAAGGCAGATGCTTAACTGGCTGAGCCACCCAGGCATCCCCTAAATTCCTTATTATGTAGTTGAAAGTCATTAAAAGAGTAGATTCTAAAAGTTCTAAATACACCAAAACCTGGTAATTATATCATGTGATGGAGGTGTTAGCTAATGCTACAGCAGTAATTATATTGCAATATATAACTGTATCAAATCAACATATTGTATACCTTAAACTTGCACAATGTTATATGTCAATTATATGTTAATAAAGCTGGAAAAAAAACAAAAAAATAAAGTGGATATTATAAAAATCCTTAAGCAATAAATTTTGAGTGCTTTTACAACTGTCAAAGTAGAAGGTTTCATAAAAACAAAAGTCCTATCAAAAAAATAATGTAGAAAAAATTGAAAATTTTACTGAAAGATTCATTAACAGAAATTTGTAAGAAATTCAATAGATGGGCTCAATAACAGAATAGACATGACAGAGGAAAGGGTCAGTGAACATGAAAATATATCTATATAAATAACCAAATTTGAGCAACAGGAAGAAAATTGTTAAGAATCAGAATTAGCAGAACCTCAAATGCTTGTGGAATAATAACAAAATGTCTAGAATTCATGCCATTAGGATCTGATTATTAGAGGAGAAGGCATATGGTGCTGAAAATACTTGAAGAAATAATAGCTGAGAAATTCCCAAGTTTGAGTAAAGAACTAAACCTACAGATATAAGACGTTTAGTAAAATACCGAATAAGATAAACCCAAAGAAATTCAGGCACAGATGCATCATAATCAAATTGCTGAAAACTGGGACACCCAGGTGGCACAGTCAATTAAGTGACTGACTTTCTGACTCTTGGTTTTTCTCAGGGTCATGGTCTCAGGGTAGTGGGGTGGGGCTCTGTGCTTAGTGGGGAGTCTGCTTAAGACTCTCTCTCCTTCTTCCCCTCCCCACTGAGCTCCTGCACATGCACTTTCTTGGTAAAATAAATAAATGAATCTTTAAAAGAGTGCTGAAACTAAAGAAAATAAAATCTTAAATGCTTCCAGAGAACAATGAAGTATTAATGATGGGGTACAATAATTCCAGTGATTGCTGATGTCCCATCAGAAAAGATGAAGACCAAAAGAAATTAGATAATATGTTGAAAGTGCTGTCAAGTTGGAGTTATACATTCAAAAAATATATATCAGGAATGTAAGTGTAATAAAGACATAAACACAGTTGCATTAAGGTACCTTTAAAAGTATAAAATTCCTATATTCCAATATGATGTGGTAAAATATTTATGCTACATAGATTGTGAAAAGATAAGCATATATTTTTTATTTTTATTATTTGTAAGTTTTTATTTTAATTCCTGTTTGTTAACATACAGTGTTATATTTGATTCTGGTGTACAATATAGTGATTCAACAACTCCATACATCATCCTGTGCTCATCACAAGTGCACTCCTTAATCCTCATCACCCACCTCCATTCTGGTAGCCATCAGTTTGTTCTTTATAATTAAAAGTCAGGTCTCGGTTTGTCTCTCTCTCTTTTTTCCCTTTGCTCATTTGTTTTCTTCCTTAAATTCCACATATGAGGGAAATTATATAGTGTTTGTCTTTCTCTGACTCATTTTGCTCAGAATTATACTCTCTGGCTCTATTCATGTTGTTGCAAATGGCAACATTTCATTCTTTTTTTGGCAGAGTAATATTCCATTAACTACATATACCACCTCTTCTTATTCATTTAGTCAATCCATGGACATTTAGGCTGCTACCACAATTTGGCTATTATAAATAATGCTGCTATAAACATAACATGCATCCATTTGAATTAGTGTTTTTGTATTCTTTGGCCAAATACCCAGTACTGAGATTGCTGGACTGTAGGGCAGTTCTATCTTTAACTTTTTGAAGAAACTTCATACTGTTTTCCACAGTGGCTGCACCAGTTCGCAATTGCACCAACAGTTCAAGAGAATTATTTTTTCTCTATATACTTGCCAACACTTGTTTCTTTTTTTTTATTTTAACCATTCGAACAGGAGTGAAGTGACAGCTCATTGTACTTTTGATTTGCATTTCCGTGATAATGAGTGATATTGAGCAATTTTTCATGTGCCTGCTGGCCATTTGTAGGTCTTCTTTGGAAAAATGTCTGTTCAAATCTGCCTGTTTTTAATTGGATTATTTGTTTTTTGGCTGTTGAGTTGTATCAGTTTGTTGTTCCAGATACTTACTCTTTATCACATATGTCATTTGTAAAAATGTCTTCTCCCATTCTATAGGTTGCCCTTGAGTTTTGTTGATTGTTTCATTTGCTTTGCAGAAGATTTTTATTTTAATGTAGTCCCAATAGTTTATTTTAGCTTTTGTTTCCCTTGCCTCAAGAGATATATCTAGAAAAAAGTAGCTATGGCAATGTCAGAAAAATTACTGCCTCTAGGAATTTGATGGATTCTTGTCTTACATTTAGGTCTTTTTTGAATTTTGAAGTTATTTTTGTGTATGGTATACAAAAGTGTTCCAGTTTCATTCTTTTGTGTGTTGCTGTCCAGTTTCCCCAAAACATTTTATTGAAGAGACTCTCTTTTTTCCATTAGATATTCTTTCCTGCTTTGTTGATTAATTGATCATATAATTGTGGATTATTTCTGAGATTTCTGTTCTGTTATATTGATCAATGTGTCTATTTTTGTGCCAGTACCAAACTGTTTTTGATTGTTACAACTTTGTAATATAACTTGATGTCCAGAATAGTCATGTTTCCACCTTTGTTTTTCTTTTTCAAGATTGCTTTGGCTTTTGGGGGTCTTTTGTGGTTCCATACAAATTTTGGATTGGTTGTTTGAGTTCTGTAAAAAATGCTGGTGGTGTTTTGATAGGTATTGTATTAAATGTGCAGATTGCTTTGGATAGCATAGCCATTGTAACAATATTTGTCCTTTCAATCTACGAACATGAAATGTTTTTCCATTTTCTTCTGTAGTTTTCAATTTCTTTCATCAGTGTTTTAAAGTTTTCAGAGTACAGATATTTCACCTCTTTGGTTAGCTTTATTTCTAGGCACCTTAGAAATTTTGGTGCAAGTGTAAATAGGATCTGTTCCTTGATTTCTTTTTCTGCTACTTCAATATTGGTGTATACAAATGCAACAGATTTCTGTATGTTGAATCTGTATCTTGTGACTTTACTGAATTCATTTATAAGTTCTAGCAATTTTTTGGTGGACTCTTTCAGGTTTTCTATATAGTGTATCATGTCATCTACCAATGATAAAAGCTTTACTTCTTCCTTAAGAATTTAGATGTCAAGTGGCAAGATGGGGGAGAAGTAGGAGACCTTGTTTCAACTGGTCCCCTAAAGTGAGCTAATTATCTGCCAGAACACTGTGGACACCCTTGAAATCAGCCTGAGATATAGGATTATACACTTCTGGAACTCTATGTGGTTAGAAGACACCAGTGGTGAGGTACAAGTGGAGTGGGAATGATCAGATTGATATCAGAGGATAAACAGAAGGGGAAGGGAGCCACCAGAAGCAACACATTGGAAAGTAATACCCCAAAAGGAAAGTGCCCTGTGATCGGGGACCAACATTAACTTGGAGTCTAGTTAAAAGCCCTCAAAAAGAGCAAAAGATCTTTAAGGGGCAACTGGTGGAATTGGGTGGTCACGGGCATGGGCCTAAGTCCATGGACCCAGGAGGGCCACTGCCAGTGACCACCCATGCCAGAGAGAGTGCAGCAGTGGAGCCTCCAGTTCCTGGTCCTGGAGCACTCAGTGTTGCATGGCTTGCACCACCGCTTGGCTGGGGCACACTCCCACCCCTGCATTAGGGAGTCTGGTGGGCACTCTCTAGAACAAGAGCCTTTTGCACTCTGTGCTCACTCATGACTGGGTCTGAACCATGCTCCCCACCCATGCCTGAGAGTGCTCCATGTGGGTGCTAGCCAGCAGTCTCTAGGAGCAGCCTCAAGTCTTGTCACTCCCAGCGTGGAGTTGAAGGAGCAGCGAGATCACTGGGTGGGATCTCTCAGATGGCAACAATTTTTGAAACCCTGAGGTCTGAACTCCAGCAGTCCCAGCAAAGGCAGCCACTGGCAGCAGTCTCCCTGGACCAATATCACTCACAGTTTTGACATGGGGGTGCAGAGACAAGTGGGCACTTTGGGCAACCCCTGAGATGGTGGCTGGGGACATGCACTGCCTGTGGGAGGTTGCACTGTTCAGCGTGTTATACAGAGGGGGAGTCTGTGTTTTCTGGACCACCCAGAAGGGAGAAGACAGGCTTCTCTCTGAGATGGAGGTCTGGGTGCCGTTTGCTTTCCACTAAACCTCCAAAAAGCCTCAAAAGCTGCCAAAGAACAAAAACCTCCAGAGAACAAAAGCCTGAAAAGCTAGTTCCCAAAGAGCCCAGCCCCTTGATAGGGAGCAGGAGGACTCAACCCAAGCAAGACTGACTGAAAAACAATGTGACAGGCCCCTCCCCCAGAAATTCAGCTGAAAGAATGAGAGGACAACTACCACAGTGTCTCCATAAAACTATAAAACCCCCATATCAGGGGAAAAAGATATTAAGCTCTCGGTATCACCCTAAAACCTGTATATTCATAGATACAACTTTTATTTTTAATTCGTTCTCACTATTCTTGTTCTTTTAAAAATTTTTAACCTACTTACCATTAAAACTGGAGATTTAATACAAAATATTCCATAATAACCTTTTAAATTGAACTTTTTTCATTCATAATCTGTTTTTCTATTTTTTTAAATATATATACAGATATAAGCTTCAAGGTAATCCTCTTTCCCTACTCAATACTACCCCTATATATAAACCAGTCTTAATTTCCCTTTATCTCTGGAAAGTTGAGTCCTTTAACAAAGATATCAAAATACACCCAGGAAGAATCAAAATAAACTTCCACGCCCACATCTAGGATTTGTAACTAACCTCCCAACTTTTACTTCATTGGTGTTTCTGTGTATATGTTTTTGTTCTGGTATATGAATCTTATCCTTGGAGTTCATTTTGGCTGGGTTCTTTTTTTTTTTTTTTTTCTTGTCATTTACTTTTGTCGATCTTTTCATTTGTCCGTTTTTCTTTGTATACCTTATAAATATTGGGCGCCTGGGTGGCTCAGTGGGTTAAGCCTCTGCCTTCAGCTCAGGTCATGATCTCAGGATCCTGGGATTGAGTTCCGCATTGGACTATCTGCTCAGCAGGAAGCCTGCTTCCTCCTCTCTCTCTCTGCCTGCCTCTCTGCCTACTGGTGATCTCTATCAAATAAATAAATAAAAATAAAATCTTTAAATCTTACCTTGCTGGCCCATTCTGGCTGAGTTTTCTCTTTTTTTTTTCCTGTATCTCTTTTTCTTTCTCTTATTTTCTTTTTTCAATCTTTTTAGTGGTCACTTCCGATTGCTCAGAAGCATTCCAGGGTGCACCTTGCCTGGATTGCAGTTGATATATTCAGCTACACATCCCCTCAACTACCTCTCACCAAAATAAATAGGAGGAGGAACACCCAACAGAGGAAAAATTCAGAGTCTGTGACCTTTTCTTCAGAGCTATTGGATATGGACATAAACAGCATGTCGGAAAGGAAACTCAAAGTAACAATTATCTGGACAAGAGCTAGGTTGGAGGAAACCATTAGTGGCAAAATGGAATTGATTAGGGCAGAAGTGAAAGCCACCCAAGAAGAAGTTAAAAATGTTATCAGTGGAATCCAATATAATCTAAATACTCTAACAGCTAGGGTAACCAAGGCAGAAGATAGAATTAGTGATGTAGAGGACAAACTGATAGAGGAAAAGGGTCAGGAGGAGGCCTGGAACAAACAGCTTAGAAGCCATGAAAACAGAATTAGGGAAATAAATGATGCCATGAAACGTTCCAACATCAGGTCAGAATTATTGGGAGCCCTGATGGGGAGGAGAAAGAAAGAAGACTAGAAGATATAGTTGAACAAATTGTCCATGAAAATTTTCCCAATCTGTGGAATGGAACAAGCGTTTCTGTCCTAGAGGTAGAAAGAGCACCCCCAAGTTCAACGAATCAAGAAAGCCCTTAATACACTTGGTTGTGAAACTCATGAATCATAATTTTAGACAAGAGGTCTTGACAGCAGCTAGGGGGAAGAGATTCCTTATGTACTGAGGAAGGTCCATCAGAATAAGGTCAGACGTGACCACAGACACCTGGCAAGCCAGAAAGGGCTGGCAGGACATGTTCAGGGCACTAAATGAGGAGAACATGCAGCCAAGAATGCTTTATCCAGCAAGGCTGACATTCAAAATGGATGGAGAGATAAAGAGCTTCCAAGAATGGCAAGGTTTAAAAGAGTATATGACCACCAAGGAGGCACTACGAGAAATATTAAGGGAGTTTCTATAAAAGAAGAACCCAAGAGTGTCACAGAACAGAAATTTACAGAGACAATCTATGAAAACAAGGACTTCACAGGCAACATGATGTCAATAAAAACATATCTTTCAATAATCACTCTCAATGTGAATGGCCTAAAAGCTCCCATAAAATGGCACAGGGTTGCAGATTGGATAAAATGACAGGACCTATCCATATGTTGTCTACAAGAGACATATTTGGAACCTAAGGATACATCCAGACTGAAAGTGAAGGGATGGAGAAGTATCTTTCTTGCTAACGAGCCTCAAAAGAAAGCTGAGGTAGTGATTCTCATACCAGATAAATTAGATTTTAAACTAAAGACTGTAGTCAGAGATACAGAAGGACATCATTCTTAAAAGGTCTATACACCAAGAAGATCTAACAATTGTAAATATTTATGCCCCGAATGTGAGAGCAGCTAACTACATAAGAAAACTGTTAATCAAGATGAAGAGTCATATGAATATGAATACATTAATAGTAGGGGATCTTAACATGCTGCTCTCAGTAATAGACCTATCATATGAGCAGAAAATCAATAAAGAAACAAGAAGATTGAATGATACATTGGACCAGAAGGACCTCATAGATATATACAGAACATTCCACCCTAAAACAACAGAATACTTGTTCTTCTCGAGTGCACATGGGACTTTTCTCCAGAAGAGACCATATACTGGGTCATAAATCAGGACTCAACTGATCTTGAAAGACAGATTATTCCCTGCATATTCTCAGACCACAATGCTTTGAAACTGGAACTCAACCACAGGGAAATATTTGGAAGGAATTCAAACCCTTGGAAGCTAAAGACCACCCTGCTTAAGAATGTTTGGATCAACCAGGAAATCAAAGAAGAAGTTAAACAATTCATGGAAACCAATGAGAATGAAGACACTTCAGTTCAAAACCTATGGGATACAGCAAAGAAGGTCCTAAGGGGGAAATACATACCCATCCAAGCTTCCCTTGAAAACACTGAAAAATCCAGAATACACCAGCTCTCTTTACATCTTAAAGAACTGGAGAATTAACAACAAATTAAGCCAACCTCACACACAATAAGGGAAACAAGATTAGAGCAGAGATCAATGAGATAGGAATTAGAGATACAGTAGAACACATCAATGAAACTATGAGCTGGGTTTTTGAAAGAATCAATTAGATCAGTAAACCATTGCCTGAATTAATCCCCCCCCCCAAAAAAAGGAGAGAGTACCTAAATTCATAATATTATGAATGGACAGGAAGAGATCACAACTAACACCAAGGAAATAGAAACAATCATCAGAAATTATTATCAACAGTTACATGCCAATTGTTAGGTCCGTTATTAGACGAAACGAGACTGAGACAAAATGAAAGTTATTTAAAGCTTTATTTTATGATAAGTATTAGAAGTTAGACTGATCGGCCAGGGCTGTCTCCAAAGAGAGCGACCACCCCCGGCTTACAGCCTTAGGAATTGACTGACTGTCTGGTCAGGGCCATCTCCAAAATGAGCAACCCATCCCCATCTTACATCCTCAAGAATTGATTGACTGACTGGTCAGGGCCGCCTCTGAAGAGAGTGAACACCCCCAGCTTACAGGCTTAAGAATTGACTGACTGACTGGTCAGGGCCGCCTCTGAAGAGAGCGACCCCTCCCAGCCTCACAGACTAACTTTATTATAGAGCAAAAGCCTGACCACACATAGGTGGCCAATGAGATTGTAACATTGCATAGTCATGTTAGGCCACACGCAGGTGGCCAATTGAATTACAATTTACCCTTTAGTAGCTGTTTGAACTAACCTATTACTCTGGTCAGAATTGGCGCTCAAGTTTGGTGCCCCAAAGCCGGGGTTTACATTCTTTGGTGGTTAGGGAGACAATATGTGTGCTTTTTACTGATTGGATGTCTCCACCTGGCCTGACTCGTCCTTGTATTTTGGGCTCTGTTATCAGGAATTGGCCGACCTGGCCTTGTATTCTGGGCTCTGTTATTAGGAACTAGCCAACCATATTTTACTGGTTTCCCAGACTTGCTTCTAAGTAAGTTTCTCGGGGTGGGGTGGGGGGTGGGGGCAGGGTCAGTTTAAGTTTTACTGCACAAGCAACAAAATGGCTTTTTAACCAAGATGGAGTCGCTCTGGCTAAATAGGGCCTTACACCAATAAGTTAAGCAACCTAGACGAAATGGATGCATTCCTGGAAACCTATAAACATCCAAAACTGAATCAGGAAGAAACGGACAACCTGAATAAACCAATATCTAATAATGAGATTGACACAGTGATCAAAAACCTCCCAAAAAAGAAGATCCCAGGATCTGAGGGATTCCCTGGAGAATTCTACCAAAATTTCAAATAAGAAGTAATGCCTATTCTCCTGAAGATGTTTCAAAAAAATGGAAACAGAAGGAAACCTTCCAGACTCTTTTTTAGGAAGCCAGCATTACCCTGATCCCCAAACCAGGCAAAGACCCCACCAAAAAGGAGAATTTCAGACCAATATCCCTGATGAATATGGATGCCAATATTCTCAACAACATCCTAGTTAATAAGATCCAACAGTACATTGAAATGATTATCCACCATGACCAGGTGGGATTTATCCTGGGATGCAAGTGTGGTTCAACATTCTCAAATCAATGAATGTGATAGAACAAATTAGTAAGAGAAGAGAGAAGAACCACATAGCCCTCTCAATTGATGCAGAAAAAGCATTTGACAAAATCCAGCATCTGTTCCTGATTAAAACACTTCCGAGTATAGGGATAGAGGGAACATTCCTCACATTCATCAAATCTATCTATGAAAAACCCACAGCAAATATCATCTTCAATGGGGAAAAACTGACAGTCTTGGCTTTGCGATCAGAAACACGACAAGGATGCCCACTCTCGCCACTCTTGTTCAACATAGTACTAGAAGTGATAGCAACAGCAATAAGACAACACAAAGAAATAAGAGGTATTCAAATTGGCAAAGAAGAAGTCAGACTCTGTCTCCGCAGATAACATATACTTTATATGGAAAATCCAAAAGACACTGCCTCCAAACTACTAGAACCCATACAGCAATTCAGTAATGTGGCACAATACAAATTGAATGTACAGAAATCTTTTGCTTTCTTATACACTAACAATGAAAATATAGAAAGGGAAATGAGAAATCGATTCCATTTACTATAGCACCAAGAACCAGAAGATACCTGGGAATAAACCTAACCAAGGAGGTAAAGGATCTGTACTCAAGGAAATACAGAACACTTATGAAAAAATTGAAGACACAAAATGATGGAAGACCATTCCATGCTCATGGATTGGAAGAATAAATATTGTTAAAAATGTCTATACTGCCTAGATCCATCTATACTTTCAATGACATCCCGATCAAAATTCCACCAGCATTTTTCAAAGAGATGGAACAAAGAATCCTAAAATTTGAATGGAACCAGCAGAGACCCTGAATCACTAAGGAAATGTTGAAAAAGAAAAAAGAGAAGAGAGTTGAGGGAAATTGGAAGGGGAGGTGAACCATGAGAGACTATGGACTATGAAAAACAATCTGAGGGCTTTGAAGGGGCAGGGGGTGGGAGGTTGGGGGAACCATGTGGTGGGTATTGGAGAGGGCACGGATTGCATGGAGCACTGGGTGTGGTGCAAAAACAATGAATACTGTTATGCTGAAAATAAATTAAAAAATTAAAAAAAAAAGAAAAAGAAAACTGGGGGCATCATGTTGGCTGATTTCAACCTTTACTACAAAGCTGTGATCACCAAAATAGCATGGTACTGACACAAAAACAGATACATAGACCGGTGGAACAGAGAGCCCAGATAGGGACCCTCAACTCTATATTCAATTAATCTTTGACAAAGCAGGAAAAAAGGCAGTCTCTTCAATAAATGATGCTTGCAAAATTGGACAGCTATGTGTAGAAGAATGAAACTTGACCGCTCTCTTACACCATACATAAAGATAAACCCGAAATGGATAAAAGACCTCAACGTGAGGCAGGAATCTATCAAAATCCTACAGGGGAACATAGGCAGTGACCCCTTCAACATCAGCCACAGCAACTTCTTTCAAGATATGTCTCCAAAGGCAAAGGAAACAAAAGTGAAAATGAAATTTTGGGACTTCATCAAGATCAAAAGCTTCTGCACAGCAAAGGAAACAGTCAACAAAACAACAAGGCAACCCACGGAATGGGAGAAGATATTCTCAAATGACACTACAGACAAATGGCTAATATCCAAGATCTATAAAGAACTCCTCACCCTCAACACACAGAAAACAGATAATCACATCAAAAAAATGGGCAGAGGACATGAACAGACACTTCTCCAATGAAGACATACAAATGGCTAACAGACACATGAAACAATGTTCATCATCGCTAGCCATCAGGGAGATTCAAATCAAAACCACATTGAGATACCACCTTATACCAGTTAGTATGGCCAAAATTAACAAGACAGTAAACAACGTGTGTTGGAGAGGACGTGGAGAAAGGGGAACCCTCCTACACTTTGGTGGGAGCGCAAGTTGGTGCAGCTACTTTGGAAAACAGTGTGGAGATTTCTTAAGAAATTAAAAATAGAGCTACCCTATGACCCTGCAATTGCACTACTGGGTATTTACCCCAAAGATACAGATGTGGTGAAAAGAAGGGCCATCTGTACTCCAATGTTCATAGCAGCAATGGCCACAATCACCAAATTGTGAAGAGAACCAAGATGCCCTTCAATGGATAAATAGATAAAGAAGATATGGTCCATATATACTATGGAGTATTATTCCTCCTTCAGAAAGGATGAATACCCAACTTTTGTATCAACATGGACTGGACCAGAGGATGTTATGCTGAGTGAAGTAAGTCAAGCACAGAGAGTCAATTATCACATGGTTTCACTTACTTGTGGAGCATAAGGAATAACACAGAAGACATTGGGAGATGGAGAGGAGAAGTGAATGGGGGAAATCGGAGGGGGAGACAAACATTGAGAGACTGGACTCTGAGAAACAAACTGAGGGTGTGGATGGGGGGCTGAGGTTGGGTGAGCCTGGTGGTGGGTATTGTGGAGGGCATGTATTGCATGGGGCACTGGTTGTGGTGCATAAACAAGGAATTTTGGGACACTGAAAAAAATGAAATGAAATGAAATGAAATAATAAAATAAAATGAAATAAAAAATAATGTAAGCACCATTTATCAAAAAAAAAAAAGAATTTAGATGTCCTTTATTTCTTTTTGTTATGTGATTGCTGTGGCTAGGACATCCAGTAGTATATTGAATAGAAGTGGTGAATGTGGACTTATTTGTCTCTTTCCTGACCTTAGGGGAGATGCTTTCAGTTTTCCCCTACTGGAGATGATGTTTGCTATGGGTTTTCATACATTACCTTTACAATGTTGAGGTATGTTCCCTCTGAACTTACTTTGCAGAAGGTTTTTGTTTTTAATCATGAGTGGATGTTACTTTGTCAAATGCTTTTTCTGCATTTTGAAATGATTATATGGTTGGCATCCTTTCCCTTATCAATGTGACATATCACATGGATTGTTCTGTGAGTATCAAACTACCCTGGCAATCCAGGAATAAATCCCATTTGATCATAGTGAATGACTTTTTTAAGGTATTGTTATTTTTGTTTTCCTAGTATTTTGTTGGGAATTTTTTCATCTATGTTCATCAGTGATAATGGCCTGTAGTTCTTATTTTTAGTGGAGTCTTTAACTGGTTTTGGTATCATGGTAATGCTGTCCTCATAAAACGGATTTGGAAGTTTTCCTGCCTTTTCTACTTTTTGAAATAGTTTGAGAAGAATAGGTATTAACTATTTAAACATTGAGTAGAATTCACCTGTGAAGCTGCCTGGTATTGGACTTTTATTTTTTGGGAGATTTTTGAGTAATGATTCAATTTCCTTTCTGGTTATCAGTCTTTTCAAGTTTTCTATTTCTTCTTATTTCAGTTTTGGGAGTTTATATGTTTGTAGGAATTTATCCATTTCTTCCAGGTTGTCCAATTTTTTCACATACAGTTTTTCATCAAATTTTCTTATAATTTCACTTCTGTGGTATTGGTTGTTATTGCTCCTCTTTCACTTGTCATTTTCTTTGAGCTCTTTCTTTTTTTCCCCTTATATGTGTGGCTAGAGATTTATCAATTTTATTGATCTCAAAAAAACAGCTCCTGGTTTCATTGATATGTTGTATTTGTTTTTGTGTGTGTGTGTGTTTGTTTCTGTATCATTTATTTCTGCTCTAATCTTTATTATTTTCTTCCTTCTGCTGGCTTTAGGTTTTGTTGTTTTTCTTTTTCTAGCTTGTTTAGGTGTAAGATTAGATTGTTTACTTGAGATTTTTCTTGCTTCTTGAGATAGGCTTGTATTGGGACGCCTGGGTGGCTCAGTTGGTTGGATGACTGCCTTTGGCTCAGGTCATGATCCGGAGTCCCGGGATCGAGTTCCGGGTCGGGCTCCCAGCTCCATGGGGAGTCTGCTTCTCTCTCTGACCTTCTCCTCGCTCATGCTCTCTCTCACTGTCTCTCTCTCAAATAAATAAATAAAATCTTAAAAAAAAGAGAGATAGGCTTGTATTACTGTATACTCCTCGTTTTGCTGCATCCCAAAAAGTTTTGGACTGTATGTGTTCATTTTCATTTGTTTCCATGTAATTTTTAATATCTTTTATTCCTCATTGTCCCGTTCATTGTTTTGTAGCATACTATCTATTTGCGGTCCTTCTGGATTCTTCTTATGGTTGATTTCTAGTTTCAAAGCATTGTGGTCAGAAATGATGCATGATATGACTTTGATCATCTTGAATTTGTTGAAGCTTGTTTTGTGGGTAATACAAGATCTGCTCTGGAGAATGTTCCATGCAGTTGGAAAGAATATTCTACTGTTTTAGGATGGAATGTTCTGATTATATATGTTAAACCCATTTGTTCCTGTGTGTGTTTCAAAGTCATTGTTTCCTTGTTGATTATCTATTTAGATGATCTACCCATTGATGTGGGTGGTGGGGTAAGCAAGTTAGGTAACAAGTGTCTGTGTTGGTCTTGTTCTGCACATGGCCCTGTGCTTATGCTGAGGGACAGGGGAGGGAAATGGCACCTGCTAGTTTATTCTTTTTGTTCCTGGAGGGCTCTCTGTTGAATGTTGCCTCTCTGGAACACACTCCAGGATGAGTAAATCACCTCCCCTCTGTGTACCCCAGATGCTCTTCAGATTGCTGTTTTCATGCTGTCTGTCTGAAGGCTGTTTGCCCTGCCTTCTCTCCAAGAGCCACCTCCAATGCTTTGAGTCAAGCTTGCTGACCTTTAAAACTCCAGGCTTTAAGGCCCTCTGGTTTCAAAATTCATGAAATTCAGCCCCTCTTGTTTTCCAAGCCATTTGTTCTGGGGATTCATTTTCACTGAGCACTTCTCTGTATGCTAGTCTTTCTCTTGCCTCTCTTCTTGACTGTGGCTCCCTCCCCTCTGTAGCAGCCACAATCTGTCTCCCAAACCGTGTCTCTGCACTTCCTATCTTCTTCGATGTGGCCTCTCCTATGACTTTTGCTTGTGGAATTTGTTCTGGCAGTTTTCAGTTTTATATCTGGAGTATTTAGGATGATTTGTAATTTATTTAGTTGTATTCATAGGGCAAGCTACTCAAGGTCCTCCTTCTCTGCCACCATCTTCCATAAATATATGTTTTTTTTTTTAGTTCCTAGGCAAACTATATAACATCACATGATCAAAATCACAATAGGTAAATTAGAATGAAGTAATATAAAGGGAGTAAAGAACACAAATAATAACTACATCTCCAAACACTTGGAAATTAAGCAACACATTTCTAAATCCTTCATGGGTAAAGAAGGAAATTACAGCAAAATTAGAAAATATTTTAATATAAATATAAAAATATAAATATATATAATATTATATATATAACATAATAATATAAATAATAAAAATACAATATATAAAATTGTTATGCAGTCAAAGCTATTGGAGAAAAAAATTGTAGAACTAAGTAGTTACCTTTAAAATAGAGGAAAAGATTGGGGCGCTTAGGTGACTCAGCTGGTTAAGTATCTGACTCTTCATTTCAGCTGAGGTCATGACCTCAAGGTCATGAGACTGAGTCTTGTATCAGGCTCAATGCTCAATGGAGAGTCTGCCTGAGAGTCTCTCCCTCTGCTCCTCTCCCCACTCATGTTCCCTCTCTATCTCTAAAATAAATTAATAAATCTTTAAAAAATAAAATAAATAAATAAATAAAAATAAAAAAGAGGAAAAGATCCAAATCAGTAATGGAAGATCTCACCTTAAGAAACTACAAAAATATGGAGAAAAACACATATCAAGCAGAATTAAGGAAATAATAAAGATAACAGAAATTACTACAATTAAAAACAGAAAAATAGAGATCAAAATTAACAAAACCAAAAACTGTTTCTTTGTGGCAATCAAAAATCAGTAAGCCTCTAGACCTAAAAAAAAAAAAGAGAGAGAGAGAGAGAGAGAGAGAGAACAAAAATGACCAATATTAGAAAAGATAGAGGGGATATAATGATAGACCTTGCAGATATAAAAAAAAAGGAAATTCTAGAAACAATACACATATACAAATTCAACAAACTGAATGAAATGAAAACCAGTGTTTAACTAACTCTCCCAAACTTCTTGCATATCATATTCATAGGAACTTGTGAATGTTACCTTGTATGGCAAAATGGGACTTTACAAATGTAATGAAGAATCTTAATATAGGGACCTTACAAATGTAATGAAGAATCTTAATATAGGCAGATTATCCTGAATTACTCTGTTAAGCCCACTGTAATCACAAGGGTCCTTATGAGAGAGGGCAATGCAAAGACAGAAGCAGTGAGAGATTTGAAGTTGCTATTCTCCAGGATTTGAAGATCAGGAAGGTGTTCTGACCCAAGTACTATAAGGAATACAGAAGCTGGAAAAGGCAAGGAGTAGATAACCTGAATTGTTTTATATCAACTAAAATAATTGAATTAAAATGTAAAAACCATCACAAATAAAAATATTTAGGCCCTTATAGTTTCCTTTGTAAATTCTACTGAATATTTAAAGAAGAAATAAAAAGAAATAACACCAGTTCTGTACAAGCTCTTTCAGCAAATAGAAGATGTGGGAATAATTCTCATGTCATTTTATGAAGTTCACATTAACCTGATACCAAAAGCAGATGGTATAAAAAAATAAACTTACAGATAATTATATATACATGTGTATATATAATTACCAAATGTGTTTCATCCAGAAAATGCAAGTTAGCTTCAATATTCAGAAATAAATCAATGTATTTCATCATATAATAAGCTCTTAAAAATTAAAACACACAGAAAAAGCATTTGGCAATATATAGCATTCTTTCATGATAAAAACTTTTAGTAATTTAGTAGTTAAAGGGACCATCATCAAATTGATGGAACATATCTTAAAAAAAAAAAACCTAAAGCTAACATTATACTTAATACCGAAATAGTGAATTATTTCTTTCTAAGTTTGAAATAATGCAAAAATGTTCCTTCCAGCCCTCCTATTCCTCCTTGTACTGGAACTCTTAGTCAATGCAATAAGGCAAATATAAGAATGGAAGGCATCACATAATGGAAAGGAAGAAATAAAATTGTCCCTGTTTTCAGACAATGTGATTGTCTATGTAGAAAATTTCAAGTATTTCACTCAAAACCCTTTTGAACTAATTACAGTTTAGCAAGATATCAGGGTTTAAGGTCAGCAGTCAAAAATTAATTGTATTTAAAAACTTTTTTTTAAAGACTATTTATTTGAGAGAGAAATAGAGAGATAGCATGCGCAGCAGGGAGGGTAAGAGGGAGAGGGAGAAGCAGGGTCCCTGCTGAGAAGGGAGCCCAATGCAGGGCTTACTCCCAGGACCCTCAGATCATGACCTGAGCTGAGATCAAGTGTTGAATACTTAACTGACTAAGCCACCCAGATGTCCTAAAAATTAATTATATTTTAATATACAAGTTACACTGGCTGATTTTCACCCAATGACATGTACTAGAATATTTATAACAACATTATTCCTAACAACTTAAATTGAAAACAACCTAAATATTCAGTATTAGAATAGATAAATGCATTATGGTATATTCAGATAGTACAATACTATACAACAATGAAAATGAATTTCTGCTACATGCAACAACACATAATGTTGAGCAAAAGAAGTTAGACAAAAAAAAGACATAATGCCAAATTTCATTTATAGAGTTCAATAACAAGTAAACTGATATATGGTAAAGAGGAGAGTGATTATCTCTGGGAAGCATGCAGGGTATTTACTGTAAGGAGCTATGTGGTGGGCTTCTAGAGTGTTGGTAATGTTCTGTTTCTCAATTCAGGGGAGGTTACATAGGTATGTTCACTTTGTGAAAATTACTCAAGCTTTGAATGTTTATAATGCAAATGTTTTTCTGTTTCTGATATATACGTGTGTGTGTGTGTGTGTGTGTGTGTTGTGTGTGTACAATATATACAGGTATATATAAATTTCTAAAGTTTATTAAGAAAAAGAAACAGTTACAAGATATTTTTTATGAGAGAAAAGAGACAGTATATAAGTATAAAATAGAAAGAGGAAAAATCAAATGCAAACTATAAAGTTGCATTTGTATAATGTTAAATCCCACTCTTAATCATTACCATTTAAAGGTAATGTTCTTCATAATTCTTAGGAAAATATAGCAATATAGACTTTTAAGAGTCACTTTTATAATAAAGTCCCTAGAAAAAAAATTACTTGATAAATATACATCAATCAGATAAAGAGCATATTTTTAAGAAAAAAAAAACAGTGAAGAGATAAAAAATATTCATAATGATAAAAGGGAAAATAGTAATAATACAGAGTATTAACACATATTTAAAAATATCAGCCATAGTAAAAAATAAATATAAGAAAAATGGATATGGTTTGAGAATTAAATTGGCATTACTACTCCACAACCCAAAAGAAGTAAGTGAAAAATGTTAAAAATATTGTTAAGATGGTAGAAGTAAGATGGGGATATCTATGGTGGATTGAATAAGGGCCCCCAAAAGATATGTTCAGGTACTAATCCCTGGTGAATACACAAATATGATTTTATTTAGAAATATGGTCTTTACAGAGTAATTAAGGATCTCGTGATGGGATAATCCTGGAGTTAGAGTGAGTCCTACATCCAATGACAGTCTCTATATGAAACAAAAAAGGAGAAGACACAGAGAACACACAGTGGGGAAAGGTCATGTAAAGACAAAAGCAGAGATTAGAGTGATGCATCTACAAAGCAGGGAATGCCAAGGATTGTCTGCATTCACCAAAGGCTGGAAGAGGCAAGGAATGAATAAGCCCCTAGAGCCTTCAAAAGGAGCATAGTTCTACCAACATCTTGATTTCAGATGTTTAGCTTCCACAACTAGGATAACATAAATTTCTCTTGTTCTAAGCCACCCAGTTTGAGATCATTTGTTGCAGTAATTTCAGGAAACTGATACAGATTTTGGTAGTGGGTTATGAGGTGCTGCTGTAATAAATACTTAAAAACATGGAAAGGGCTTTGGAATTGGATAATGGGTGGAGGCTGAAGGAATTTTGAAGCACATGATAAAAAATGCCTACATTTCTTTTAAGAGACTGTTGGTAGAAACATGGATATTAAGGGTTATTCTGGTAAGGGCTCAGAAGAAAGTGAGGAGCACTGTAAGGAAAGCGTCTATCACCTTAAAGAATACATACGTCATTTTGGACCAAATGTTGGTAGAAATATGAATGTTGATAGTGATTCTGGTAAAATCTCAGACGAAAATAAAGAACATATGGTAAACTGTAAAAAGAAGATCCTTGTTCTAAAGTGACAAAAAAGTTGACTGAATTGTGATCTACTTTTGGGTGGAAAACAGAAATTTTAAGTGAAGAACCTGAATATTTAGCTGATATTTCCAAGCAAAGCGTTTCTCCTTGTTGCTTCTAGTAAAATGCAAGAGGGAAGAAATATATTGAGGAAAGAATTGTTAAGAAAAGGAAACCAGCACTTGGTGATTTGGGAAATTCTCAGGCTATCCAGATTGCAAAAGATGCTGGTGTCGGGAGGTTCATTTTTCAGCAAGCATGCTTTGGAAAGAAGGCCAACAGAGAGGCTGGAAAACCTTTGCTGACTGAGGAGATTAAACACATGACTCATGGATCTAGTCAGCAATTACAACAGAGGCCGGGAATAGAGAAGAGGTTATCCAGGAAGGATCTATAATGAACTTTTTGTCTAGTGGAGTAGACTCCCCCCCACATACACAAGAGACTGATGAAGTTTTTCAGAATGTTGTTTTAGCAAAAACATTGCCAGATTGTACTGAAGGGGACAGAGACAGAACTAAGTGAAAGAGAGCAGTAGGACTTTCAAAATTCCTTATTCATGAAAGGTGTTCATATAGCTAGTTGACAGCAAATATGCCCCTTCAAGAAAAAGGAAGAATGATTCTGAGGGCAGAGTCAGAGATGCAGAAGCAGAGGCCAGATAGGCAAGTGCAAAAGCCAAGGCAGAGGACAACCAAACCACCACCCTGATGCAAAAGACATCAAAGCCACTCTGTGGGCCCAGAGGCAGAGGCCAAAATTGCAGCTGCCACTGGTCCAGGGAATAGAACTATCACGGCCTTATAGGGTGGAGTCACCATAAGTCCAGAGGACAGCCAGAGCCACAGCCACAGAGAATTGTTCTCAAACCTTGAAATCTGATATAATTTACCTTGCTAGGTTTCAGATTTGCTTGTGACCAGTGACCCCTTTAGTTTTCCCATTTTCTCACTTTTAGAATGGGAATACCTAACCTGTGTCTACACAATTGTATTTTGGAAGTAGATAACTTGTTTTCTAGGTTCACAGGTCCACAGATGCAGAGGAATTTCCCCCTATATCCATAATTTTGTTCAAACATGATTTAGAAGATGAGATTTGGAACTTTTTGAACTAATTATATGTAGATGAGAGTTTAGACTTAAAGTTGAAGCTGTAATGGTTTGAGACTTTGGGGGATGTTGGGATAGAGAGAATGTATTGCATATGTGGGATTGATATGAGTTTTAAGAGCCAGAGGGTGGACTTTAGTGGATTGAATAGTAGCCAGCAAAAGACATGTTCAAGTCTTGACCCCACCAGTACCTGTGAAAGTTACCTCATGTGGAAATAGGGACTCTGTAGAAGTGATTAAGAATCTCAAGGTGAGATCATCCTGGATTTAGGATGGGCCCTACAGGCAAGGGCCATGTGAAGATAGAAGTAAACCCTGCAGTGATGCATTTTGGACTTCTGGAACTATAAGAAAATTAGTTTCTCTTGTTTTGAGCTATCTAGCTTGTCATAATTTGTTATGTCAGTACTGAGAAATAATATAATATCTAACTAGTGGTTTTACTGTGAGAATTAATTGAGATAACATATGTAAAGTACTTATAGAATGAGCATATAATCAATAGTAGCTATTATTATTAGCATGAGGAAATCTATTAATAAACAATATTATTTATTTAAATAAGAAAAGCAATATATAATCATAATAGATACTAAAAGCATCAGATAAAATTTGACACTGGCTACCTATATAAATAAAAATACATTAGGAATACAAGAAACTTCCTTAAAATGGTAAGGTGGAAGAAGTAGTGATATACTTGCTTACTTGCTATACTAACCCTGGAGATATGCTCACTGGAAAAAAGGAAGAAAATATTGCTATTAAAAAAAAAAGCATAATGTTATTTTTCTGAAATTACCTGAAATGCTTATTTCAGCAAGCCATGTTATTCTTTATATAAATAGCCCTACATAGGAATCATGAAATTCAAATATTAATTCAGTGGCTGAGTAATGTTAATGATGGTGTTATTGAGGTACTTTGCCCTAATGCCTCTATCTGTATTGCACAAATAGATTTTTCAAAGTTTTCAAAGAGTTATTGTGATACTTTCAGGTTACTTTTCTCCAGATGGACCTTTTTTAATAATGTTTTTTTAGAATTCTGACCAATGGAGTGATATTTGAAAAAACAAATACATGGAAAAGTATTATAATAGAAGAAATTAGTATGTTTTTATTTTTTGATAGCTTCAATGAATGCTAGATTACCTAAAAGAATTACCTACAAAATCATGTCACTTTGTCTTGTGTTAATTTATATACCCATACAATATCAGTAAAATTCCAACAAAATTTGTTCTAAAACACAATAATACTCTTCTTGAAATTAATTTTTTTAAATGAGCATGTAAGATTAAAAAAATCATAAAATACCAGGCATAAGAGTAATCTACCATAAAAGATGTTGGACTGTGGTCATTATATTAATATTTTCAGTGAAAAAGTCCTATCATGTTATCTTAAAAATCAATCTAATTATATAGGAAATTTAAATTACAATAAAATCAAACATCCAAAAATAACACATAAATGAAGAATTATTTAATAATTAGTGTTAAGATAACTGGATAGTCTTTGGGAGAAAAACATTTTTGTGAGGGAGGGACACAGGGAGCAAGAGAGAGAATCTTAAGCAGACTTCATGCCCAACCCTGAGATCATGACCAGAGTTGAAATCAAGAGTCAGATGCTTAACTGACTGAGCCATCCAGGCACCCCTCTGGGAGAAAATTTTGATTAAAGAATCTGTTAGATATATATTTTATATCAACTTCAAATAAACTCCAGAAGAATTAAGGATCACACATTACACCATATTATAGAAAAGATAGCAGAAAATAGAATAAGGTCTTTGTATGGATGGTAACTTTTCACATTTTGAAGTAAAAGGAAAAGTTTAAAAGGGAAGATTGACAGGTTCAATTATATAAAATATAAAACATCTATTCAACAGAACATGAAATGAAAATAAAAGAGAAACTATACACTGGTATCAGTTATGACAGATGAAGAATTAACATAAATAATGGACAAAAAGAGAATTCTAATTCATAAGGATATAAATAAGATGCTAGTGAGTAAAGGGAATGAACAGTCAATAAAAAGAAAAGAAAAAAACAACAGCAAGGGAACATAGGGAAAATGTGCAGTCTCAATAGTAAGTAAAGCAATACAATTTGAAACAATAATTTTGTACCTATTAAATTAGAAAAATTGGGTCCACTTTAGTCAGGCAAGCCTGTGATTAAATCACCAGCCTTGTTGGTGACAACATGAACTAGTATAACATGTAAAGCAATTTAACAGTATATATCAAGACCCATAAAATTCTGACCACTTATTTTACTCTTGAGACTTGAACCTAAGGAAATATTTGTTAGAGAATTATTTCATAGTAAAGAATTAGAACCCAGATAATATGTACAAAAATAGTTAAATAAGTAAATTACAATTAAGAAACCATTAAATTGTAATTAAAATATATATAAAATAGGAATATGGGAATATAACATTAGAAATATGTAAGAAACATTACTAAGTAGAGAGGATATTATTTAGAGGGTGATTAATAGACATAAAATATAAAAATGCAGATGTGAATTTAACAAATATTTAACATCTTGAATTTCACACTTAGGAGTTGTGCTTAGTATCAAGTTATGTATATATTATCATTTCTGATCAAGATACAAAATTATGAATGGCCAACATTTAGTTTTTTTAAATAACTGGATTAATCAGAGGATAACGCCTGAGTAACACATTTGGTTAAGCATCTGACTCTTGGTTTGGCTCAGGCCATGATCTCAGGGTCCCGGAATCAAGCCCCACTTAAGGCTCCAACCTCAGTGTGGATTCTTTATGAGATTCTCTCTCCCTCTGCCCCTCCCACACATGCTTTCTCTCTCTTTCAAATAAATAAAAATCTTTTTAAAAAACCCAGAAGGATAACATTCTCTAACATACCTTTCCTGATGTAAACCACTATTAGCTGTCCGCCTAGTCAATGAACATTAGAAATCTCTCAGTAAAAATATATATTGTATAACCATTTCTGAGCATTACTGAAAATATTTTCATTATCTTCAACTTAGTACCTCAACACTTTGTTTGCTTTGGTGTTATTAGTTAAAACACCATTGTTACAACTTGAGTAGAAAACAATTGTATGATTATTGCCTGCAGTTTATAGTTTATTTTAAAGGCGTGAATTAGTCTTCATTTTTCTCTTTGGGATATTGATTTTTGCTATGTAAAAATATTGTGAACTTAATTAGTATGTGCAAAGAAGCAGAAATCCTGATAGCATGTATATAACACCCAATTCCAAACCATATGATTTGTAATGTAGTATTGTCTGTTTCCAAGAAATTTCAAAGAACTCTCCTTTAATCTTTAGTAATATGTTTTAAGATAGACCATCCAATTGACTGACACATTTAACACTTTAAAGGACATTATTTTCCTTTATTTTTTAAATAGAACAACAACAAAGGTAGCCCTATTGTAGTTCTTGACATATGACATTGGTGACAACTCTGACAGAGTTCTGTGCCTGCTAGTCGCAGCCTTACAATCGCAACTGTCTTCATCAATTTCTGCTGCTTGTAAAGATGTTGGTAGACAGCATAAGGTAGTTTCCATGTAACCCTCTTACAGAGAAAAAAGAATGAAGGAAAGAAGGAAAAAAAGGAGAAGGCAGCTTGGTATACTCATAAAAGTATGGAATCTAAAGTTACACTGTTAGTCTAATTGTGATTCTCTTTAATAGTTACTTGACCTTGGGCAAGTCACATTTTCTCACCAATATGTCCCAGGTTCTATGAAAAAAGATTTTGCTTTTTCTAGCTGCATCTTTTGCAGTTTGACCTTGAATGTTTTCTTCTAAGTCTCTGTCCCTTATCAATGAAATAGTGCATAATAACCCTGAAAGACATGGTTTTTTTGTTACTATTTAAAGACAAGTACCTAGAGTTAACAATACTGTATTGTTTACTTAAAATTTTGCTAAGAAGGTAAATCTAATATTAAGTACTCATACCATAATAGAAAAAGAAATTAAAAGGGGGTGGAAGGAAACTTTTGGAGATGATGGATATGTTAATGGCTTTGACTGTGGTGATGGTTTCACAGCTATATACTTGTTTTCAAACTCATCAACTTGTTATACACTAATTAGGTACAGCTTTTTGTATGTGAATCATACCTAGTTTTTTAAAAAAATATCAATTTAGATGTATTTTACAAGTTCTCATATGAAGAATTTTTATTGTACAGCTTTGATAAATTTAAAATTCTTATTAAGGATTCTTTGATTAGTAGAATTTTAGCAATATGGTTTTTAAAAAGATTTTATTTATTTATTTATTTGAGAGAGAGTAAGAGAGAACATGCATTAGTGCAGGGAGGGGCAGAGGGAGAGAGAAAAATAGATTCTCTGCTAAGTGGGGGGCCCAACACAGGCTCAATCCCAAGACCCTGGGATCATGGCTTGAGCTGAAATTAGACACTTAACCAAACCAGTCACTCCGGCACCCCAGCAATGTGTTTTTAAATGTCCAAATGTATAGGTATTCAACCATTTCACTGTGATTATAGAACATGACATGTATCATATAAATTTTTAAAAATGTTTTGAGATGTGCTGTATGACACTATATATCAATTTTCCAAATATTCTGTGTATATTTTAGAAGACTGTGTTTGAAAACTGTTAGAGTCAGAATATATATTCCTTAAATTAACTGCATTAATTGGTATTCAAATATTTTATATCTTTACTATTTTAATTTTGTCTCTTGGCCCATCAATATTGGAAAGAAGTGTATTGATATTTCCTACTATTATAGTAGGATTGTCATTTTTTTGGTCATTTTTAAAAAATTTCATCAATTATTGATTTACACATTCAAGGCTATAATATTAGATCTTAGAGGTTTAAATATGTTATATCTCCTTGGTGAATAAAACTTTTTATTATTATGAGTATTCTTTTGCTCTAATAATGTTGTCTCTGAATTTTGTGCTTTTTGATATTAATATAATTATCCCAGCTTTCTTATGGTTAGTATTTTCTGATATACCTCAGTTTACTATCATCTCTCTCATTCACCAAATTTTATTTCCTGACATCAGCATTTATACTCAAGACATCCTCAGATTTTATGTTTTGTTGCCATTAACCTCTCAAATTCCGGCTTACTAGTACACTCTTTCTTTTATAGTTTGCTTTTTTTGGTTTTGGTTCATGGTGATTTCATTTAGTGCAGGCTCAAAAATACATTTAAATAAGGTGTGTTTGTTTCAGTTTATTATACAAATATAATGTTTAGAATATCTGGTCTGGCATTCTCCCAGAAGCAGAAGTCCTTGCTAAACTTGACTTCAGTAATGATCTAAATAAGCTACCTTATATAAATCATATATTCATAGCAGGCACTTTCAGTCTGCTATGGTACTGTTATCTAGTTCCATAAAGGTTGAAAGCAGTGTAAGAATCCTTATAATATAGAAATCCATCATCAGTTAAAACCTTTATTGAATTCTTGAGATAACCCCTGTATTTCATGTGCACTTTGCTTTCTCTGACTGTGTCCTACTCCTTGCCTACTGCATCCTATTACCTAGGAAAATAGAGATCAAGAACATTTTTATGGCAATCCTCTGAGTTGTGAGTCTGAGTCATGTTCAAGGATGTGCTCCTTGAAAACTATGAAATATTAGTATAATTTTTGTAGATCATTAAATGATACTTTGTTTTGAATACTCGAGCTATTTGTTTAACATGCCATTTGACTGTCATACTTTGATGTTGGGTCTAGAATTGTGCTGTTTAATATGGAAGTCACTAGCCACATGTGGCTATAGGGCACCTGAAATGTGGATAGTAGGCAAGATATGGAAACAACCCAAGTGTCCATTACAGATGAATGGATAAAGAAATTGTGGTATATACATACAATTATATGTTATTTAGTCTCAAAGAAAAGAAGGAAATCCTGGCATTTGTGATAATATGTGTGAACTTGGACATTATGCTAAGTGAAATAAGCAGGACAGATACTGCATGATTCTACTTACATGAGGTATCTGAAATAGTTAACTTACAGATGATGCAAATGTCTTGAAGTATTTTTAGAGACCCCTGGGTGGTTCAGCCAGTTAAGCATCTGCCTTTGCCTCAGGTCATGATTCTATGGTCCTGCGATTGAGCCCCGCATTGGATTCCCTGCTCAGCTGGGAGCCTGCTTATCCCTCTCCCTCTGCCACTCCCCCTGCTTGTGATCTCTCTCTGTGAAACCTAAAAAGAAAAAGAAATATTTTTATACTCATCACTAAATTGAAATTATGTCATTATTATACCTATTGCTAGATTTTATTTAATATATTTGATATTATTAAATAATACATATTATATAACTTAATTATTTAATATATTAGTAAATAAGCACAATGTGTTACTGTAGGAGTCACATTTTATCTCTATTTAATGAAAATCATAGCTAAATTAGAATAGACTCTGAGTTTTTCAATTAGGACCCCTGAATGGACTTTGGGAGGTCTGTAACATCTCTTAAAATTATATCCGAAACTGTGTGAGATTGTGTATATAGGTATTTTTATTTGATCAAATTCATAGTTTCAAGATCCTTTCCACCAAAATATGGATTAAGAACAACATGCCTAGACCATAAAACTTAGTGATTTTGCATTGCCACAGACCAAGCCATACAATGTGGAAGTCCTAAAATACATCTTGAAAATCGGTTATATGTTTAAAAATTCATTCATTCATTCATTCATTCATTCATTCAGTTAACACTTATTTCATACCTACTAGGGTAGCAATAACTGTGGTTGTCACTCATTTCCAGTAAAATATGACTGCATGGCACTTTTTTTTTTTTTGTGACAAGGGGATATAAAAGTGAATGGTCAGATTCTGGGTTGTCAGTAATGATATAGATATTCAAATTCACAGATTTATATAATTAATGTCAGTGAAACTACAAACTTATATAATGTTTCCAAAAGAGAATTCTGTAGTGCAATGGAAAGAGAACAAAAGGAGACTTCCTGATGGAGAACTGAAAAGGCACTTGAGTTGAAACTTACTTTAAGAAAACACATTTTAAGTAATACAAACCAGAATTCCCTAGGCTTTATTTATTTATTTTTCTTGAAAAGATATAAGTGGATTTATTTTTTTAAATACCAGCTAGTTAAGATATAGTATACTATTAATTCAAGGGTATAATATAGTGAATAAACACTCTCCTACATGTGAATTTCTGCTTAAGAGTGAGCTTCCCAGAGAAGTTAACCTAGGACACTTCTGAATAAAATCTTGGGAACCCTAAAACCAGGTCTTGCACTCTCTTAATACAAAGAAACTCAGGGCCACCTTTCTGAAAAGTTCTCTTGAAGCTCCCTCTCTCAGTTGGCTTAAAGTGAGGGTAAACACCTATTTCCCTTCTTTCATAAAACACTGACAACTTACTCCAAATGTTTTCTCCTGTTATCTGTGTTCCCCAAACCTTAACCACTTATGTAGCCTTTCAGCATGCCTTGCAAACATACATGGTCCAACACCTTATTTGGGGAGATAAATATATTTTTTGCCTCTCTTTGTATTGTATTGTATTAAATTAGCTTTATATCTGAGACTATATAGAAGAAAGATTCTCATTTATTTTTCTCATTGATTGTTAAGAACAAGAAGTTGTGTTAGGTAATTTGAAATGAGTAAATAGTATAATGTATATAGTATACTATAAATATATACTATTTCCTTTAAAAATAGTATATATGATTAAGGGCACCAATTCTTTTTTTTTTTTTTTTTTTTTTATTTTTAAAGATTTTATTTATTTATTTGTCAGAGAGAGAGAGAGGGAGAGAGAGCAAGCACAGGCAGACAGAATGGCAGGCAGAGGCAGAGGGAGAAGCAGGCTCCCTGCTGAGCAAGGAGCCCGATGTGGGACTCGATCCCAGGACACTGGGATCATGACCTGAGCCGAAGGCAGCTGCTTAACCAACTGAGCCACCCAGGCGTCCCAAGGGCACCAATTCTTGAGTGGGATTTAAATCTAAGTTCCTCTGCTTATTAGGTATATGAAATTTGGCTATTTTCTTATAACCTCTCTGCCTATAGAGGGTAATACTTGTATCATAAGGTTATTATGAAAAGTAACTGGATTAATATTTGTAAAGCAATTAAAATAGTGCCGGAAGTATAAGTATTCTATATGGGATAAATCTAAAATACTAAGTAAATGAAGAAGTGTGTTACTTTGGACTTTGAATATTTTGGCTATTCCAAGGACCTGAAAATTAATTACTCACTGGTTTTGGGTTCTGAAAATCTGAACTTTTGACTCCTTAACTAATTTTAATCTCCAATAGTTTTATCACACTTAGCTACTAGCCCAGCTAGTGCCCTACCTATGACATGCCACCAAATGCTTGCCATCTTTTCAACTTGCCCTGGCATGTTATGCCATATTTTTTCAAAATTTTATTTCCTTCCTTTGTCTTAGATCAAGACCATATTCATCACCATACTCCTAAAGGGGTGAAATGTTTTCAAAATAAGGTACTTGAGATTATGTCCAATTTTTATTTAAGATTATTTATTGAGATATGCAGGGAATGGAAGATATAAAGTAACCTGAGACATAAAGTAAGGAAATAATGTGACAATCTATTATATGCTATAATTTCTCTTTTTAGATTTTTAAAATCTGTATGTATGAATCTGTTATAATTGGAATATAAAACAGTCTGAGTACATTCAACTGTAGATATAAAATAAATATTTACAATATCATTAAATCTAATATAACCCAATCTCTTCTAAAGTGCCAGTACCTCTCTAGACCTAGTTATTGAGCATGTCTTTTCTACATATTCATACCTATATATAATTTTGTTTTAATGTTAAAATTAACTAGCTAATGTTGATAAGCAATGTTAGAACTTTGGCTTCAATATATAAGTGAAGTTACATCATTCTGCTTCTGAAGTGACATTACATCTATCAGCTATGTATATGAGGGTTGCAAAAAGATAAAAAAAATAGCGCAGTGAATATAAATTGAGAAAACTCATTAAGAAATAACAGAATAACAGTAACCTTCATAGTCTCAAAATGGATATTCTGTGAGGCAAAAATATTAGAACACTGTATCTTTGGAGTGGACTATGAAAACCAGCATAAACCAAAGAAGCCCTTTGTGATGAGACATAACTCCTCTAAGAACATTTGTGGGTTGAACTTAAGACTGCTATACCAAATTCTCCAGCTTCTGCAAATTCACAGTTAGCACCAACCTGCCTAATCACATTCCATGTCAAATAGATTTTCTTTCTGCAGCTATTTCACAACTTCATGGCAGTATGAATATACTTGCCTCAAATGTTCTGAAAGCAGAAGGGTATCTTACTTTTATCCTCCTTCTTTGGAAGACTATGAGAATAATCAGGTAACTAGGTAATTCTGTAATAAGATTACTTGGTTTTATCTGAGATCTTGCATGTCATAACACACAGCTATCTTTATTTTTAAATATAAGAAAACTCTCAAGGTCTAATTGGTAGCAAAAAGAGGACATTCTAACATAGTGTGTCAGGCACTAGTAATTTCACTGATCATGTATAACTCACATATAAAAAATATAATTACTTATTTTGTTAATCTCAGTAGCTTACTTAAATTTTCTCCGGAACCAATTCTCTGGTGTTCATGAAAATTGTTGTTTGACTTTACTGTTTTCTTAGGTTTTTGAAGAGGCACTAAAGAATTTCAGATTTCTGTCTGGTATTAATCTGGCTTTTCTGTTTTTGAGAAGTCATGGAACACCCTAAGTCCAAGACTTACAAAGGCTAAAAGCTTTATACTATACAATGAGGGATATGAACTAGTCAAAAGCTAAAGGAGTTTAGTTGTAAAGATTTTTAGATGTAAGGCACAACTGCTGTGAAGTGCAGGGAAAATTTGATAACATGAAATTCATGGATCACTTAACTCATGCATCCATGTCACTTAGAACAGAGCTCAGAACATAGCTGAAAACGTGTTTGTTGAATTGAATGACTAACAGAATATAAAGGAGTAGTGAAGTTAACACACAAGATGAAATGTTAGGCCTAATGAACTAATTATCCACATAATAGTTAATTTTATCTTTCAAAATTTTCATGAAGATGTGCCAGATCATCTAAAAATGAAGGCAGAATGATGCAAAACAGTATCCAGTATTCTTTTTTTTTAAAAAAGAAGATTTTATTTATTTATTTGACACAGAGAGAGAGATCACAAGGTGTCAGAGAGGCAGGTGGGGGGGGTGATGGAAGCAGGTTCCCCGCTGAACAGAGAACCCGATGCGGGGCTAGATCCTAGGACTCTGAGATCATGACCTGAGCTGAAGGCAGAGGCTTAACCCACTGAGCCACCCAGGTGCTCCAGTATTCAATATTCCTCAATGTTTTGAAAACCTCTTACTCTTTTAATAAACATAAAATTTCATGTCTTTGCTTGAAAATTCTGAAATCTATCCCCCTTATTTATACATAGACAATCTCTATTTTTTTTGCGTATTTCCAGTACCTAAGGAAATTGTGTAAAGTTTTGTTTTTTATAGCATTTATGAAAACAATGTGTTTTATTCATTCTCCAAAGATATAACTGTATCAGTTTTGAATATGTATTTTGAAACACTACTCAAGGGGCTCACATATAACACAGCTCTCCACCACATACCTTGAGAAATTTAGTAATTGGATCACTAATCAATCAAGGTATATAACTTAAAGGCCGCCAACCCAAACTCTGACATTTCCCTTCAAAAATAACAGAAGTTCAATAGCATGCAGTTAATTGTGGCACATGGGGAAAGCAATGGACTAGAGTCAGACAGTTCCGATTTTAAATTCCAGCTCTATGATTTAAGAGTTATTTGATTCTGATCACTATTGTGGTCACTAGTTGTTTGGTCTATGACTTACAGGTTGTTTGATTAAGTTGCTTAATTTTTTAAGTCTTTATTTACAAAACATGAATAATCATGTTAATTTTCTGTATAAATTACCAGGAATTTAGAGGTCACTCATTAATCATTATTCGAAATTGAGTAGGAGAACAGTTTCTCATAAGCTGTTATACTAGCTCATCCTGTAACAAATCATTTAATTTGAACATATAAGTTCACTTCTCAATGTTTGTATCATTAAAAAAAATACATTTTCACTATTGCCTCACAAGGTTGAACTACATGAAATAATTATTAAGTATTAGCTTTTCTTTCCTGTATTTGCAATTTAAATGGAAGAAACATATCATCTTATTTCTTGATTTATAATTACTCTAATTCCCTGTTACAGGTTGACTCTCTTCAGAAACAGACTTTAACACAGTGATGTGAATGAATTTCTAGGGAATGCTCTTGATATCAGTTCCTTTTGGAAAGGAAGAGAAAAAAAGCAAAAGTGGGCAAGGGAAGAGATTGAACCTTAATGCATTCTCAAAGAAAGCCTCAGCTGACTCTAAAGGGAATTGTGAAGAGAGGATGGCTCTCCAGAGCTGATCAAATTTTGGACAAGGGGGCATTAATCAGTCTTTGGATGTGGGCTTCTCAAGAAGGGTGTGGGCTGCTCCAACTCACTTCAACTGAGACCATCCTAAAAGGTTGATAATTTGTGACTACCTACTGGAAGCATTCCCAGCAGCTAGAGTAATAAGATCCTCATTTCTGAAGGGGGAATTGGGTGGTGAATCACAGTGTTCACCACAGTTCATTCCCTGAAACCCTCAGTTTTTTTCCGCCTGTCAAGCTCATAGCTTATAGTTCAATGGGGCCTTTACTGTGTCTCTTAGCAGAAGCATTCTCCTTTTGGGAAGCAGAAACTCTAAACCACAGGGGCCAGGTTTCAGGATGGGAAACATAAATTCCCTAAGCAGTTCCCTGGGCATGATGGTAATTATGGCCTATTCTACTTCCTCACATTAGTTCTATGACCTAAATATTCTTCAAATTGCAGCACAGAACCATATTAAGGCATTTCTACCACAACTTCTTTGCTGTGAAATTGTTCACTTGGTCTGATGTAGTGTTATGTGGGATCCCATGACAGTGGATCAAATATTCTCTAAACCCTTACACAACAATTTTGGCTGAGGCCCTTCAGGCAGGAGAGGCAGATTTATGCATAGAATGTGTTCGTTCCAGTCCCCTTTCCGCTTTACTAAGTCCATCACATCTGTAGTTAAATTTGTAACATAACCCTACAAGCTTAGAGGCCAGGAAGGGATATGGGAGATGAAATAAATGCATATTGTCTTGAAAGGGAGGGGCTCCTGCATTATCTCCAAATAAGGGGGTACTAGACCCTCATGAGAAGAAGTGACCCTCTTCTACATGCTTGGAGAATTCAAGAGAACTATCAGATTCAAGACTTTCAGGAACATCAATCCAGATATTCCATCCCATGTGTCAGTGTCCCATTCTTTTCCAACAGGAGCCCTTACTTTATTAAAGCAGACCTGCCTCAGTTGGAATGTTAACTTCTTTGGAACTCAGCTACTCATACAATCAAGTCCTAAGTCTGGTCCTAAGGATCTCTTCCCTTCTGTCTAGGGAGAAGGGAGTTTCTTTATATACTACCAAGGAGGCCTGCTGGCTTTCACGTGTACCATTTAATTTCCATTTAATCATCCTAATATTTTTCTTGTATTTTTCCCCAAGTGGCAAATGAACTTATCAATACAACTGAATATCAATGGACTTAGAATTACTATCTTCTCCCCCATTTCTTAAAAATCTAACACATCACACTATATTATATTCCAATAACATGCCATTCCAGGTTATTACATGTAAAGTTTTAACAGCTACACCACTACCTTTCCAGAAGTCACCCGAATTCTACCTATGGCCAATGATAGAGGTCTTATTATTAGCTAGACAGCTGGTGATCCAAGTATCTGCTTTCTAAGACCTCTCCTGACCACAGATGTAGAAGGTTAGTTCTCCAGGAACAAGATGCTTAAAAGATTAGAATATAGTAGGCTGTGAGGGAATGCTGTTGGGGTCAAAAACTGAGGAAATGAAGGTAATGAATAAGGATTTGCCAAAGCAAAAAGTTGAACTGTAAAACAGTCTCAGTGGAATGTCACAGGGCATTGTGAAGATGAGATAGTCCTCCATAGCTGTTTTGAGTAGGGACAGAATGACCAAGTCATAATATTAATCAGTCATTGGATGAAGGACACCTAAGGCATGATCTTGGAAAAGATAATTCTGCTCAACTGAGAAATTTCTCAAATATGGTTGAAAGCCGAGTGCTGTCATTACCAAAGGGAGGTTTTAGGTAGTGCATCACAGCATTTTTGACACATTCTCATTGCCATCTTTCAATATTTTAAAGAATACTATTAATGTCAAATTTGCTTTATTACACATGTCAGTGCCTACTAGATTTCTATTTCTAGAAAATAAATGTCTGTAGTGAAACCCCATATCTGTGGTTCTTCAGAGGAATTTCTCCTTGTATGCTTATCTTTGGAACAAATCTCAGACTGGAGCTAGGGGCTAAAAGAAAACTGAGACAAGAAATTGATCCCATTTATAATTGCACCAAAAACCATAAGATACTTAGGAATAAGTATAACCAAAGAGGTTTTCTATACATTGGAATAAAGTTAATCAAAGGATCTGTACTCAGAAAACTATAAAACACTGATGAAAGAAATTGAAGATGACACAAAGAAATGGAAAAAAAATTCCATGCTCATGGATTGAAAGAACAATATTGTTAAAATGTCTATACTACCCAAAGCAATCTACAGATTTAATGCAAACCCTATCAAAATACCACCAGCAGTTTTCACAGAACCCAAACAACAAATCTTAAATTTGTATGGAACAAGAAAATGCCTCAAATAGCCAAAGCAATCTTAAAAAAGAAAGGCAAAGCTGGAGGCCTGACAATTCTGGACTTCAAGTTATATTACAAAGCTACAGTGATCAAGGTAATATGGTATTAGCACAAAATCAGACACATAGATCAATGGGACAGAATAGAAAACCCAGAAATGGACCCACAACTATTTGGTCTACTAATCTTCAACAAAGCAGGAAAGAATATCCAGTGGAGAAAAGACAGTCTCTTCAACAAACGCTTTTGGGGAAACTAGACAGCCACACATAAAAGAATGAAACTGAACTATTTCCTTACCCCATACACAAATTAAATTCAAAATGTATGAAAGACCAAAATGTGAGACAGGAAATCATCAAAATCCTAGAGGAGAATACAGGCAGTAACCTCTTTGACATCATCTGTAGCAACTTCTTACTAAATATGTCTCCTGATGCAAGGGAAACAAAAGCAAAAATGAACTATTGGAACTTCATCAAGATAAAAATCTTTTACATAGTGAAGAAAACAATCAACAAAACTAAAAGGCAACCTACAGAATGGAAGAAGATATTTGCAAATGGCATATCCAATAAAGGGTTACTATTCAAAATCTATAAAGAACTTATCAAAGGTAACACCCTAAAACACAAATAATCCACTTAAGAAATGGGCAGAAGACAGGAGTGGACATTTTTCCAAAGAGGACACCCAGATAGCTAGCAGACACATGAAAGATACTCAACATCACTGATCATCAGAGAAATAGAAGTCAAAACTACAATGAGATATCACCTCACACATGTCAGAATGGCTAAAATTAACAACAGAGGAAACAACAGATGTTAGTGAGGATGCAGAGAAAGGGGAACAGTCTTGCACTGTTGGTGGGAATGCAAACTGGTGCAGCCACTCTGGAGAAGGTTCCTCAAAAAGTTTAAAATAACACTACCCTGTGACCCAGCAATTGAACTACTAGCTATTTACCTAAGCAATACAAAAATACTGATGCAAAGGAACACACACACCCTGGTGTTTATAACAGCATTATCTACACTAGGAAAATTACAGAAATAGCCCCAGTATCCATTGACAGACAAGTGGATAAAGAAGTGGTGAGGAGGGGGCACCTGGGTGGCTCAGTGGGTTAAGCCTCTGCCTTCAGCTCAGGTCATGATCTCAGGGTTCTGGGATCGAGCCCCGCATCAGGCTCTCTGCTCAGCAGGGAGCCTGCTTCCTCCTCTCTCTCTGCCTGCCTGTCTGCCTACTTATGATCTCTATCTGTCAAAAAATGAATAAAATCTTTAAAAAAAAAAAAAAAGAAGTGGTGAGGAATACACACACACACACACACACACACACACCACAGGAATATTACTCAGTCATAAGAAAGAATGAAATCTTGCCATTTGCAGTAATGTGGATGAAGCTAGAGAGCATTTTGTTAAGTGAAACAAGTCAGTCATAGAAAGACAAATACAACATGGTTTCATTCATATGTGGAACTTAAGAACCAAATAAGTAAAGAAAAAGAGAGAGAGAGGTAAACCAAGAAACAGACTCTTAACTAGAGAGAACAAACTGATGGTAACTAGAGGGGAGGTAGGGGAGTGAGATAAATAAGTTAAAGAGATTAAGAAGTGCATTTGTGATGAGCACTGGGTTTTGTATATAGATGATAAATCAATGAATCCTCTGAAACTAATATTACACTGTATGTTAACTAACTGGAATTTAAATAAAAACTTGAAACTTAAAAAATAGAAATTCACATGTAGGAGAATTATTGGAAGATTTTTTGGAAAGTGCTTAGGGGAATATCTGTGAGGGGTGAGGAATGAAATACTGAGTAGAGAGTGTAGTCAAACAGTAGCAACAAAGACCATAACCATTCTGACAAAGCTCTGGAACTGGTATGGCCTTTCCAGATTTTTCCATATTGAAACAAGACAGCTGAGCCTTTGTGACACAGTCATCAACAAGTTATTGTACTCAGGCTGCCCCTGGGAAGGGAGTGAGACCTATCAAGACAATGCCTTATCTAAGACTCAGCTGTGAGCCATTGGCAGCCTGCACTCTTGGGAGCTAAGGAATGAGTAGTTCCACTCAGAAGGTGCAAGTGAACAGTACACCACAACATCTCTCACAAGGGGGTAAGAAAACAAAAAACTATTCAAAAGCTTACTCTACAAAGTCCAGCTTATTCAAGATACTGGCTGCATGAATATCCATCCATCCATCCATCCATCCATCCATCCATACCTACATACATATAAACATATATCATCTGTGCAGTGCGTTAAATAATATCCTGACATTCATACCTGTTAGGATGTTGAAGGAATACATTACAGTATTATTTGTAAAAATATTAGTGAATGATAAATTTCCATAGGGTGCATAATGGCATAGTGAAAAGATTAAAAGCCTGGAAAAACTCTATTAGCATTCTGTATCAGTTTTCTGTGGGAGTGTCAGTTCTCCATATAGAAGATGAGAAAGCCACAATAGACAGTGGTTCTCTAAGACAGCAGTTGTCAAGCTTTAATAAACAAGAATTCTTAGGGAAGCCTGTTTCCCTAATTTGGCAACTCTGGAGATGGAGACTTGTCTGCATTTTTAGCATGTATCTCAGGAGATTTTGAGAAACACTTTTTTAATAGTCTTTCCAGCTTGATGCAGCCACTTTGGAAAACAGTAGGGAGGTTCCTCAAAAAGTTGAAAATAGAGCTACCCTACGACCCAGCAGTTGCACTTCTGGGTATATACCCCGAAATTACAAATGTAATGATCTGAAGGGGCACATGCACCCAAATGTTTATAGCAGCAATGTCCACAATAGCCAAACTATGGAAAGAACCTAGATATCCATCAACAGATGAATGGATAGAGAAGATGTGGTATATATACACAACAGAGTATTATGCAGCCATCAAAAAAAATGAAATCTTGCCATTTGCAACAACGTGGATGGAACTGGAGGGTATTATGCTAAATGAAATAAGTCAATCAAAGAAGATAATTATCATATGATCTCACTAGTATGAGGAATTTGAGAAACAAGACAGAGGATCATAAGGGAAAAGAGGGGAAAATGAAACAAGATGAAAGCAGAGAGGGAGACAAACCATAAGAGACTTTTAATCTCAGGAAACAAACTGAGGGTTGTTGGAGTGGAGGGGGGTAGGAGGGATGTGATGACTGGGTGGTGGACATTGGGGAGGGTATGTGTTAAGGTGAGCACTGTGAATTTTGTAAGACTGATGAATCACAGACTGAACCCCTGAAACAAATAAAACATTATATGTTAACAAAATAAAAATAAAATAAAATGCAAAAAAAAAAGAGTCTTTCCAGATTTGAGGTCATATTCTTACTTTTAGTTATTTACTTGGATCAGCATTTTACTTCCAGTGTTCTGGAAAACACCAACTTTGTTGGTAGTTAGTAGAATATCATAGAATATACAAAATTCTGACTCAGATTTTTCATGAATTCAGATTAGCTTTGACTTGCAACGAAAGGACCCACTAATGATCAGTCTCAATTGAGTTTTAAAAAATTATCTACTACTTTCCCTTTTCTTTACAATACATATTTAATCATGATTTTTTTTCTACCAGCATTGAAGTTCATAAATTGATCAGCATAGCAGGATCTGAACAATAAACACAGCAGAATCAACCTAAATCATTTTCATAAAACATTAACATATTGAAATTAAAACTCCTGTAAGATATCATAGTAATTGTGATATTAGAAATAAAGTTTCATAGGTAAGTATATAACATACTTAAAATATGAGCATTGTATTTGATAAAAATAACGTTATTTCTCAAGATAAGAAAAACAAGAAAGAATGACAATGGGGCATTTCTTGAAATCCTCTGCTATCTATGGGAAAGATACTGAGACTTGGAAGAACAGAATAAAAGCATTTACAAATCAAAATAATGTCCATGACGTCAGGTTGTTTTGTTACTCTTATTAGAAAAAACCTTACATAATATCCTGAACATTTCTATTGAAAAATGGGTAGGATATGTTTCCCTTGTTTTGTTTTTTAATGCTATTTATTTCTATAAATCTTAGGTCTTATTTTTTTTCAATTGATTTTTTTAATAATTTTTTTTTATAAACATGCAATGTATTACTAGCCCCAGGGGTACAGGTCTGTGAATTGCCAGGTTTACACACTTCACAGCACTAACCATAGCACATACCCTCCCCACTGTCCATAACCCCACCACCCTCTCCTGAGCCCCCTCCCCCCAGCAACCCTCAGTTTGTTTTGTGAGATTAAGAGTCTCTTATGGTTTGTCTCCCTCCTGATCCCATCTTGTTTCATTTATTCTTTTCCTACCCCCCCAGCCCCCCACATTGCATCTCCACTTCCTCATATCAGGGAGATCATATGATAGTTATCTTTCTCTGATTGACTTATTTCGCTAAGCATAATACCCTTTAGTTCCATCCACGTTGTTGCAAATGGCAAGATTTCATGTCTTTTGATGGCTGCATAATATTCCATTGTATATATATACCACCTCT
>NW_019154137.1:8159343-8171967 GCF_002288905.1 Enhydra lutris kenyoni
TGGGGGGTTAAGGGGGTAGGAGAAGAGTAAATGAAACAAGATGGGATTGGGAGGGAGACAAACCATAAGTGACTCTTAATCTCACAAAGCAAACTGAGGGTTAATGGGGGAGGGGGGTTGGGGGGTGGGGTTATGGACATTGGGGAGGGTATGTGCTATGGTGAGTGCTGTGAAGTGTGTAAACCTGGCGATTCACAGACCTGTACCCCTGGGGATAAAAATATATTATATGTTTATAAAAAATAAAATTAATAAAAAAAGCATTTGAGAAAATTCAACATTTCATGATTAAAACTTTCGACAAATTATGTATTGAAAGGTCTTTTTGTGATATAATTATTTTTATTTTTTATTATGTTATATTAGTCATCATACAATACATCATTAGTTTTTGATGTAGTGTTCCATGATTCATTGTTTGCATATAATGCCCAGTGCTCCATGCAGCCTGGTAATGGTTATTAAATATGGAAAGATCTTAATAAAATAAAGGCCATATAGAAACCCCCCACAGCTAACATCATACTCTACAATGAAAAGTGGAAAGTTTTCCTCTAAGATATTAAATAAAGCAAGGACGCCCACTCACACCACTTCTATTCAACATAGTACTGGAAATCCAAATCAGAGCAATGAGGAAAGAAAAAAAAAAGGCATCTAAATCGCAAAGGACGATATTAAATTGTCTCATTTTGTAGATCACATATTCTTATATACAGCATATTATAAAAGCTCTACCAAAAAACTCTTGGAACTAATAAAATCAGTTATATTCCATCATAGCAGCAATGACCACAGTTGCCAAACTGTGGAAAGAATCAAGATGCCCTTCAATGGATGAATGGATAAGGAAGATGTGGTCCATATATACTATGGAGTATTATGCCTCCATCAGAAAAAATAAATACCCAAATTTCATATCAACATGGAGGGGACTGGAAGAGATTATGCTGAATGAAATAAGTCAAGCAGAGATAGTCAATCATCATATGGTTTCGTTTATTTGTGGAGCATAAGGAATAACATGGAGGACATGGGGAGCTGGAGGGGAGAAGGTAGTTGGGGGAAATTGGAGGGGGAGATGAACCATGAGAGACTGTATACTCTGAGAAATAATCTGAGGGTTTGGGAGGGGAGGTGCGTGGGAGGTTGGGTGAGCATGGTGGTGGGTATTATGGAGGGTATGTATTGCATGGAGCACTGGGTGTGGTGCATAAACAATGAATTCTGGAACACTGAAAAGGAATGAAAAAAAATAAAGGGTATAAAAAAATCAGTAACATTCCAGAATATAAAATTAACATACAAAAATCAGTTACATCTCTATACACTAATAACACAATTCTGAATAGAAAATTAAGAAAATAATTTCATTTACAATAGCATCAAAAGAATAAAATACTTAGGAATAAACTTAACCAAGGAGATGAAATACTTGTAATATGAAAACTATGAAATGTTGCTGAAAGAAATTAAACAAGACATAAATGTTTGTGGATTGGAAGACTTGTTATTGTTAACATGTCCATATACCTCAAAGTGATCCAGAGTTTTGGTGCAATCTCTCAAATTCCCAATGATGTTTTTGTAGTAATAGGAAAACCCATCCCAAAATTCATATGGAATTTCAAGGGACCCCAAATCACCACAACAATCCTGAGAAAGCAGAATAAAGCTATAGGACACACATTTCCTGATTTCAAAACTTACTACAAAGTTACAGTAATCAGAGCAGTGTGGTACTTATGTAAAGACAGACATACAGATCAATGGAATAGAATGGAAAGCCCAGAAATAAACCCTTACTTCCATATTCAACTGAGTTTTGATAGGGTTGCCAGGGACCATTCAATGGCGAAAGGAGAGTCTTTTCAAGCAAATGGTTCTGGGAAAAATAGATATTCACAAGCAAAAGAATGGAGCTTCACCTTTATCTAACACCATATACAAAAATAAACTCAAAATGGACCAAAGACCTAAATGTAAGGCCTAAAACTATAAAACTGTCAGAAGAAAACACAAGACAACAGTTTCATTACATTGGATTTGGCAGTGAGTTCTTTTTTTTTTTTAATTTTACTTATTTATTTAAGAGAATGAGAGAGAGTGAACACGAGAGGGGGAAGGTCAGGGGAGAAGCAGAATACCTGCAGAGCAGGGACCCCCCCTCCCATGTGGAACTCAATCCTGGGACTCCAGGATCATGACCTGAGCGGCAGGCAGTCACTCAACCAACTGAGCCACTCAGGCCCCCAGTAGTGAGTTCTTGAATATGACATGAATGGCACAGGCAACTGAAGAAAAAATAGACAAATTGAATTTAAGAAAATTAAAACTATTTTAGGATACAAAAATGTTGATGCAAAGGAGCACATGCACCCCAATATTTATAGCAGCATTATCAGCAATAGCCAAATTATGGAAAGAGCCCAAATGTTCATCAACTGTTGAATGGATATGGAAGATATGTTATGTATATACAATGGAATATCACTCATTCATCAGAATAATGATATCTTGTCAATTGCAACAATGTGGATGGAACTAGAGTATATTATGCTAAGTGAAGTAAGTCAGTCAGAGAAAGACAAATATATATTTCACTCATAGGTGGAATTTAAGAAACAAAACAGATGAACATAGGGGAAAGGAAGGAAAAATAGGATACAAACAGAGAGGAGACAAACCATAAGAAACTCTTAACTTTAGAGAATAAATTGAGGGTTGCTGGAGGGGAGGTGGATGGGTGATGGACATTAAGGAGGGCACTTGATGTAATGAGTACTGGGTGTTATATGTAAGTGGTGAATCACTAAATCCCACTCTTGAAACTAACACTACGCTGAAACAATACTAACTGTATGTTAACTAACTTGAATTTAAATTTAAAAAATTAAATAATGATAGTAAGGGATTATAACTCAGAATAAAATAAGAATCTATGAATCCATATTGATATAAATAAGTAAAAGTAAAATGTTGACTTAATAAACACAAAAGGAATGGCAGAATTAGAAAAATCACCATTTGGCAGCTGTCATAGTAACAATTTACAATGAATGCTAAAACTGGTGGGTGAAGGTATGATGGGATACAGAATGTTTACATAAACTTAAAGTATCTCCCTACAAGATACTTACAGACAACAAAGAGGGAAAGAGTTACTCTACAGCAGAGAAATCTGGCAGGCACCACCTTAACCAAGTGATCAAAGTTAAAACCACATAATATCACATGCCTCCTGACACATTGCCCTGAGAATGACATATCACTTCTCGGATATTCCTTCCCAAGATGCAGAACCTGAAAGTTATCATGAGGTAACATAGGAAGGACAACTCCAAATTGTGGAGTGCTGTTCAAAATAACTGGCCTTTACTCTTCACAAATGTCAAAGTCATGAGAGACAAAGACTAAGAAACTGTTCCAGATGAAAGGAAACTAGACACATGACCACTTAAAAATAGTGGACCAGAAAAATTCATTTTGTTATTTTGCTATAAAAGGCATTAATGAGATAATTGAGAAAACTTAGATAAGATCTCTATATTAGATAACAATATTAAATCAATGTTATTTCTTGAAAAAAAATGCAACTCAAAAAAAAAAAGAAAGCAAAGTCTCGAAAGATATTTGTATACTCATGTTGATAATAGCATTATTCACAATAGCTTAAATACTATTGGAAGTCACCTAAGTGTCTATTGATAGATAAATGGGTAAGCAAAATGTGGCATACATATAATGGAATATTATTCACATTTAAAGAAAATTCTGACCTAGGATACGACAGGAATGAACCTTGAGGACATTATGTTAAGCATAATAAACCAGTCACAAAAAGATGAATACTATATGATTCCACTTATATGAGGTACTTAGAGTAATCAGACTCATAGAGACAAAGTTGAATGGTGGTTGTTAGGAGATGGAGAGAGAGGAGATTGGGAAGTCATTGTTTAATGGATTTGAATTTGAATTTTACAAATAAAGAGAATTGTAGAGATGGATGATGGTGATGGTTGCACAACATTATGAATGTATTTAATACCACCAAATATACATCTAAAATGGTTAAAATGGTTTTTAAAAAAAGTAAAATAGAAACCTACATATGTGGGCGATTCTATTTATGATTTATGTAATTGCATATTTATGATTCATGTACCTTTGTTAGATTTTTTTTTCTGATTTCAAAACAAGAGTAACAAAGAAATTGATTGTACCATTGATGCATGACTTATTGCCATTAATGATAAAAAATACTTTTTCTTTTGCCTGACATCTAAATGGAACATACTCACATTTTAAAATGGAACAGAGGGGTGCCTGGGTGACTCAGTTTGTTAAGCAGTGATGATTTCAGGGATGGGAAATCAAGTCTCACATTGGGCTCCACACTTAGTGGGGAGTCTGTTTGAGATTCTCTTTCTTCCTCTCCCTCTGGCCCCCAAATAAATAAATAATCTTTTAAAAAATAAAATAAGATAAAATAAAATTGAACACAAAGAATCACAATAAATAACTCCTCAGCTGCATCACCATTTTTTAAAAAGATTTTATTTATTTATTTGTCAGAGAGAGAGAGAGAGATCACAAGTAGGCAGAGAGGCAGGCAGAGACAGAGGGAGAAGCAGGTTCCCTGCCGAGCAAGGAGCCCGATGTGGGACTCGATCCCAGGACACTGGGATCATGACCTGAGCCGAAGGCAGCCGCTTAACCAACTGAGCCACCCAGGCGTCCCTGCATCACCATTTTTTTATGACTTGTGATAGCACTATAATACTGTCAGTATGTAAAGATGACTTTTTCAAATATTTACATTGAAAGTTATATCTAGGAGGGAGCAAGATGGCAGAGAAGTAAGAGACCCTATTTCAACTGGTCCCCTAAAGTGAGCTAATTATCTACTGGAACACTCTGAACACCCATGAAAACAGCCTGAGATGTAGGATTATACACTGCTGGATCTCTGCAGGGGCAGAAGACGCCAGTTGAGAGGTAAAGCCAGTGGAAATCGGACTGATATCGGAGTATAAACAGAGGAGGGAGAGAGCCACCAGAAGAAACCCATTGGAAAGTACTACCCCAATACGAGAGTGCCTTATGATTGGGGACCATCATTAACTTGGAGTCTGGTTAAAAGCACTCAAAAAGGGACGCCTGGGTGGCTCAGTTGGTTAAGCGGCTGCCTTCGGCTCAGGTCATGATCCCAGAGTCCTGGGATCGAGTCCCACATCGGGCTCCTGCTCAGCAGGGAGCCTGCTTCTCCCTCTGCCTCTGCCTGCCACTCTATCTGCCTGTGCTCACACACTCTCTCTCTCTCTCTCTCTGACAAATAAATAATAAAAAAAAATAAAAAAAAAAAACACTCAAAAAGAGCCAAAGATCTTAAGGGGCAACTGGTGGAATTGGGTGGTCACAGGCATGGGCCTAAGCCCACAGACCCAGGACAGCCACCGCGGGAGACGAGCCATCCTGCCAGAGAGATTGCAGAAAGCCTCCAGGCAGTGGTCCCTGAGCCTATGGCTTTCCCTGGCTTGCACCAGCGCTGGGCCAGGCACTCTCCACGTGTTAGGTCTCTGATGTGTGCACCAGCCGGTGCTCTCTAGAACCGCAGACTATTGCACTCTGCACACACACTGCATGACCAGAGACTGAACCTCGCTCCCTGCCCAGGTCTGAGAGTGCTCTTTGTGGGCACTAGATGGTGGGCGCTTGGACTGGCCAAGAGTCTGAAAACTCCCAGTGGGGGCTTGAAAATCTCAGTGCTCTATCTCTGGTCTATCACAGTGCCAGAAAAGGCAGCCACTGGAAGTGTGCTCCCTGGACCGATATCTCTCATGGTTTTAATAGCACAGAGGTGCAGAGACAAGTGGGGACATTTTGCGCAGCCCCTGAAATGGTGGCAGGGGGCACGCACTACCTGTGGGAGGCTCAGCAGATTTTGCAGAGGGGGTGTCTGTGTGTTCTGGACCACCCAGAGGGTAGCAGACTGAGGTTTCCCTCTGAGACTGAGGCCTGGGTGCAGTTTGCTTTCCACAAAACCTCAGAAAAGCTGCAAAAAGCCACCAAAGAACAAAAACCTCCAGAGAACAAAAGCTTGAAAAACTGGTTTCCATAGAGCCCAGCCCCTTGATAAGGAGCAGGACTCAAACCAAGCAAGACTGACTGGAAAACAACTTAGCAGGTCCCTTTCCCAGAAAGCCAGCCAAAACAAAAACAAAAACAAAAACAAAAAAACAAAAAACAAGAGGACAACCACCACAGGGTGCACATAAAACTGTAAAACTCCAATATCAGAGGAAAAGAAAATATTAAGCTCTTGGTATTGCCCTAAAACCTGCATATTTCATAGATACAACTTTTATTTTTAATTCGTTCTCACTATTCTTGTTCTTTTTAAATTTTTAACCTATTTACCATTACAACGAGAGGTTCAATACAACAAATTCCATAATAACCTTTTAACTTAAACTTTTTTCATATATATACCTGTGTTTTTCTTTTGTTTTTATATTTTCTTAAATATACATATACATATACATATAAACTTCAAGGTAATCCTTATTCCCTAATCAATACTAACCCTATATATAAACCAGTTTTAATCTCCCTTTACCTCTGGAAAGTTGAATCCTTTAACAAAGATATCAAAATACATCCAGCAAGAATCAAGGTAAACTTTCTTGCCCACATAGAGGATTTATAACCACCCTCCCACCTTTTTCTTCTGTAAGTGTTTCTGTGTATTTGTTTTTGTTCTGGTATTATATAAATCTTATCCTTGGGGTTCATTTTGGCTGGTTCTTTTTTTTTTTTTTTCTTGTCATTTACTTTCATCATTCTTTTCGTTTGTCCATTTTTGTTCTTGTAATTTATAAGTCTTACCTTTGGGGCACATTCTGGCTGGGGTTTCTCTTTTTATTTTCCCCTGTCTCAGTCTTTTTTCTTTTTTCTTTCTTTTTGGTGCTAACCAATTGCTCAGAAGTGTTCCAGAGTGCACCTTGCCTGGATCACAGTTGATATATTCAGCTACACATCTCACCAAAATGTCTAGGAGGAGGAATGCCCAACAGAAGAAAAATTCAGAGACTGTGCCCTTTCCTTCAGAGCTATAGGATATGGACATAAACAGTATGTCAGAAAGGGAATTCAGGGTAACAATTATCCAGACAATGGCTAGGTTGGAGAAAACCACTAATGACAACATAGAATCAATTAGGGCAGAAGTGAAAGCCGCCTGGGAAGAAGTTAAAAATGTTATCAATGAGGTCCAATCTAATATAAATTCTCTAACAGCTAGGGTAACTGAGGCAGAAGATAGAATTAGTGATCTAGAGGACAAAATTAGAGAGAAAAATGATCAGGAGGAGGCCTGGAACAAAGAGCTTAGAATCCATGAAAACAGCATTAGGGAAATAAATGATGCCATAAAATGTTCCAACATCAGAATTATTGGGATCCCTGAAGGGATGGAGAAAGAAAGAAGACTAGAAGATATAGTTGAGCAAATTCTCCATGAAAATTTTCCCAGTCTGAGGAGTGGAACCAGCGTTCATGTCCTAGAGGCAGAAAGGTTTTCCCCCAAGAACATAGAATCTAGAAAGACCTCAAGACACTTGCTTGTTAAACTGATGAATCATAATTTTAGATAGGAGCTCTTGAGAGCAGCTAGGGGGAAGAGATTCCTTACATACAGAGGAAGGCCCATCAGAATAACGTAAGACCTGTCCACGGAAACCTGGCAAGCCAGGAAGGGCTGGCAAGATGTATTCAGGGCACTAAATGAGAAGAACATACAGCCAAGAATACTTTATCCAGCAAGACTGACATTCAAAATGGATGGAAAGATAAAGAGCTTCCAAGAATGGCAAGGTTTAAAAGAGTATGTGACCACCAATCAGGCACTACAAGAAATATTAAGAGGGGTTCCATAAAGAAAAAAGGACCCAAGAGTGTCATAGAACAGAAATTTACAGAGACAATCTATAGAAACAAGGACTTCACAGGCAACATGATGTCAATAAAAACGTATCTTTCAATAATCACACTCAATGTAAACAGCTTAAACGCTCCCATAAAATGGCACAGGATTGCAGATTGGATAAAACAACAGGACCTCTCCTTATGTTGTATATAAGAGACCCATTTTGAATCTAAGGATACATCCAGACTGAAAGTGAAGGGATGTAGAAGCATCTTTCATGCCAGTGGGCCTCAAAAGAAAGCTGGGGTAGTGATTCTCATAACAGATAAATTAGATTTTAAACTAAAGACTGTAGTCAGAGATACAGAAGGACACTACATAATTCTTAAAGGGTCTATCCACCAAGAAGATCTAACTATTGTAGATATTTATGCCCCCAATATGGGAGCAGCTAACTACATAAGACAACTGTTAATCAAGATAAAAAGTCATATGAATATGAATACATTAATAATAGGGGATATTAACATGCTGCTCTCAGTAATAGACTGATCATCCAAACAGAAAATCACTAAAGAGACAAGAATATTGAATGACACTTTGGACCAGGTGGACCTCATAGATATATACAGAACATTCCACCCTAAAACAATAGAATACTCATTCTTCTTGAGTGCACATGAAACTTTCTCCAAAATAGATCACATATTGGGTCACAAATCAGGGCTCAACTGATGCCAAAAGACTGAGATTATTCCCTGTGTATTCTCAGACCACAACTCTTTGAAACTGGAACTCAACCACAAGAAAAAGTTTGGAAGGAAAAAAAAAAGTTTGGAAGGAATTCAAACACTTGGAGCTAAAGACCACCCTGCTTAAGAATGTTTGGATCAACCAGGAAATCAAAGAAGAAGTTAAAAAAATTCAATGAGAATGAAGACACTTCTGTCCAAAACCTATGGGATACAGCAAAGAAGGTCCTAAGGGGGAAATACATAGCCATCCAAGCCTCCCTCAAAATAATTGAAAAATCCAGCATACAACAGCTGTCTTTACACCTAAAAGAATTTGAGAATAAACAACAAGTTAGGCAAACCCCATATACAAGAAGGTAAATAATTAAGATTAGAGCAGAGATCAATGAAATAGGAATTAGAGATACAGTAGAACACATCAATGAAACTAGGAGCTGGTTTTTTGAAAGAATCAAAAAGATCAGTAATCCACTGTCCAAACTAATCCAAAAGAAAGGGGAGAGGACCCAAATTCATAATATTATGAATGGACAGGAAGAGATCACACTAACACCAAGGAAATAGAAACAATCATCAGAAATTATTATTAACAGTTATATGCCAGTAAATTAAGCAACCTAGATGAAATGGATGCATTCCTGGAAACCTATAAACTTTTAAAACTGATTCAGGAAGAAACTGGCAACCTGAATAGACCAATATCTAATAATGAGATTGAAGCAGTGATCAAAAACCTCCCAAAAAAGAAAAGCCCAGGATCTGAGGGATTCCCTGGGGAATTCTATCAGAATTTCAAAGAAGAAATAGTACCTATTCTCCTGAAGATGTTTCAAAAATGGAAACAGATGGAAAACTTCCAGGCTCTTTTTATGAAGCCAGCATTACCCTGATCCCCAAACCAGGCAAAGACCCCACCAAAAAGAAGAATGTCAGACCAATATCCCTGATGAATATGGATGCCAAGATTCTCAACAACATCCTAGCTAATAGGATCCAACAGTACATTGAAAAGATTATCCACCATGACCAGGTGGGATTTATCCATGGGAGGCAAGGGTGGTTCAACATTCACAAATCAGTCAATGTGATAGAACAGATTAGTAAGAGGAGAAAAGAACCACATGGTCCTTTCAATTGATGCAGAAAAATCTTTGACAAAATCCAGGATCCATTCCTGATTAAAATGCTTCCTAGTATAGAGATAGAGGGAACATTCCTCACATTCATCAAATCTATCTATGAAAAACCCACAGCAAATATCATCCTCAATGGGGAAAAACTGACAGTCTTTGCTTTGAGATCAGGAACACGACAAGGATGCCCACTCTCACCACTCTTGTTCAACATAGTACTAGAAGTCCTAGCAACAGCAATAAGACAACACAAAGAAATAAAATGTATTCAAATTGGCAAAGAAGAAGTCAAACTCTGTCTCTGCACAGATGACATGACACTTTATATGGAAAATCCAAAAGACACTGCCCCCAAACTACTAGAACTCATACAGCAATTCAGTACTGTGGCACGATACAAAGTGAATGTACAGAAATCTTTTGCTTTCTTATACACTAACAATGAAAATATAGAAAGGGAAATGAGAAATCGATTCCATTTACTATAGCACCAAGAACCAGAAGATACCTGGGAATAAACCTAACCAAAAGGTAAAAGGATCTGTACTCGAGGAACTACAGAGCACTCATGAAAGAAATCGAAGAAGACACAAAAAGATGGAAGACCATTCCATGCTCATGGATTGGAAAAACAAACATTGTTAAAATGTCTATACTGCCTAGATCCATCTATACTTTCAATGCCATTCCAATCAAAATTCCACTGGCATTTTTCACTTGATGTTAGCCAAAAGGCCAAGAAGTGATCCATTGGCATTTTTCAAAGAGCTGGAGCAAACAATCCTAAAATTTGTATGGAACCAGAAGAGACTCCCAATTGCTAAGGAAATGTTGAAAAAGAAAAACAAAACTGAGGGCATCAGATGGCCTGATTTCAAGCTTTACTACAAAGCTGTGCTCACCAAGACAGCATGGTACTGGCAAAAAAAGAGACGCATAGACCAGTGGAACAGAGTAGAAAGCCCAGATAGGGACCCTGAACTCTATGGTCAAATAATCTTCAAAAAAGCAGGAAAAAATATACAATGGAAAAAAGACAGTCTCTTCAATAAATGGTGCTGGGAAAAGTGGACAGCTACATGTGGAAGAATGAAACTCAACAATTCTCTTATACCATACACAAAGATAAACTTGAAATGGATAAAATACCTCAATGCAAGGTAGGAATCTATCAAAATCCTAGAGGAGAACATAGGCAGTAACCTCTTTGATATCAGCCACAGCAAGTTCTTTTAAGATATGCCTCCATGGGGCACCTGGGTGGCTCAGCAGGTTAAACCCTCTGCCTTCGGCTCAGGTCATGATCCCAGGGTCCTGGGATCGAGCCCCACATTGGGCTCTCTGCTCAGCGGGGAGCCTGCTTCCCTCCTCTCTCTCTGCCTGCCTCTCTGTCTACTTGTGATCTCTCTCTGTCAAATAAATAAATTAAAAAAAAAAGATATGCCTCCAAAGGCAAATGAAACAAAAGTGAAAATGAACTTTTGTGACTTCATCAAGATCAAAAGCTTCTTCACAGCCAAGGAAACAGTCACCAAAACAAAAAGTCAATACACGGAATGGGAGAAGGTATTCTCAATGACAGTATAACGGGCTAATACCCAAGATCTATAAAGAACTCCTCAAACTCAACACACACAAAACAGATAATCATGGGCAGATTATCTGTTTTGTGTATGGCAGAAGGATTTTTTTGTGTGTGGGCAGAAGACATGAACAGACACTTCTCCAAAGAAGACATATGAATGGTTAATAGGCACATGAAAAAATGTTCATCATCATTAGCCATGAGGGAGATTCAAATAAAAAACACATTGAGATACTACCCTACACCAGTTAGAATGGCCAAAATTAACAAGACAGTAAACAGCATGTGTTGGAGAGGATGTGGAGAAAGGGCAACCCTATTACACTGTAGGTGGGAATGCAAGTTGGTGCAGCTACTTTGTAAAACAGTGTGGAGATTCCTTAAGTAATTAAAAATAGAGCTACCCTATGACCCTGCAATTGCACTACTGGGTATTTACCCCAAAGATACAGATGTAGTGAAAAGAAGGGCCGTCTGTTCCCCAATGTTCATAGCAGCAATGACCACAGTTGCCAAACTGTGGAAAGAACCAAGATGCCCTTCAATGGATGAATGGATAAGGAAGATGTGGTCCATATATACTATAGAGCATTATGCCTCCATCAGAAAGGATGAATACCCAACTATGTATTATCATGGATGGGACTGGAAGAGATTATGCTGAGTGAAATAAGTCAAGCAGAGACAGTCAATTATCATATGGTTTTGCTTATTTGTGGAGCATAAAGAATAACACGGAAGACATTGGGAGATGGAGAGGGAAGTGAGTTTGGGGAAATTGGAGGGGGGGATGAACCTTTAGAGACTATGGACTCTGAGAAACAAACTGAGGGTTTTGGAGGGGAGGGTGGTCAGGGGTTGGGTGACCCTGGTGGTGGGTATTATGGAGGGCACATATTGCATGGAGTGCTGGGTGTGATGCATAAACAAGAATGCTGGAACATGGAAAAGAAATAAAATAAAATAAAATGAAAAAAAAAAACATAAAAAAGCAGCTCCAGACACATAGATCAATGGAACAGAATAGAGAGCCCAGAAATAGACCCTCAACTCTATGGTCAACTAATCTTCGACAAAGCAGGAAAGAATATCCAATGGAAAAAAGACAGCCTCTTCAACAAATGGAGTTGGGAAAATTGGACAGTCACATGCAGAAAAATGAAATTGGATCATTTCCTTACACCACACACGAAAATAGACTCAAAATGGATGAAGGATCTC
>NW_019154137.1:8172067-8248758 GCF_002288905.1 Enhydra lutris kenyoni
TGGGGGGGGGGGGGGGGATTATGGACATTGGGGAGGGTATGTGCTATGGTGAGTGCTGTGAGGTGTGTAAACCTGGCGATTCACAGACCTGTACCCCTGGGGATAAAAAGATATTATATGTTTAAAAAATAAATAAATAAATAAATAAATAAAAAGCAACTCAGTTTAAAAATGGGAAAAAAAAAAAGCAGCTCCAGAAAGTTATATCTATTTGATGAAAATATACTAGAAATTAGCCTAGCATGAAAACATCCAGTGAATTTTTCAGTTCTTCCACAACATTTAGCAAGGTACATAATATTGTTGAGACTATTTTGTTTTAACTTATGAGTGGAAGATCATGCTTTAAGTGATAAGAATTTAAAAAACCGAGAATGCAAGAACAGGGTTTAGTATAATAATAAAACTCACAACAATGTTATATTGTCATATGTTTAATGGTATGCAAAATTATTAATGTACTGCATGGTAATTATTCAAAAGTATTGTGGAAAATGACAGCAATTGGCATTACTTTCCCCTGACCAAATAACAGATTTTAGGGTCTGAGGATTTTGTTGGACATTATTTGAAAGTACTTTGTCATATTGAGTCTTAAAGTTTTCATTGTAACTTTTACGTAATCATCCATATGTGTTTTGTGCATTTAACTTCCCACATAGCAGTTATCAAATATATAAATATATCTATCTTTGCCTTACCTCACTCTCGTGTTTTCCTGTTTCAGGCTGTGCAACTCGGTTTCTCTCATTTGTTCTTCATAGGATATGTTTTTCAAGCTGCTAAGAATCTTCATTGCACTCCCCTGGATATTTAGTACCCCCAATCCAAGAGGTTGCATTATCCTAGATGATGTATAGAAATTAGAAATTTTGATGTGATTATTTCAATTTATATTATCTGCTTTTTTCATTCTCAGCTTGAATCACATGTTTTTCCACACAAGCTCTTTTTGAGGCATGATTCACACATAGCAAAAATATACAATTTAAGAATACTTTTCTATGAGTTTTGACAAATTTCTAAACCTGTGTAATTGCCACGATGGTAAAGATATAATACATGTCCATCACCCCTGGAAATTTCCCTATACCCCTTCCTATTCAGTCTCCTACCTGACCCTAGGTTCGGCCAAACCTTGAGCTGATTTGTGTTGCTAGTTTTTTCCCTATTCTGTAAATTCATATAAATGGAATCATATATTATGTATTCTCTTGTATATGGATTTTTACAAGCATCATATTAACTTGCTTAGGCTGCCATCATAAAATACCACAGACTTGGTACCTTAATTAACACAAATTTATTTTCTCATGGTTCTATAGAAGTCCAAGATCAAGGTGTTGGAAGGGTCAGTTTCCAGTGAGAGTTCTATTCTTGGCTTTCAGACTGCCACCTTCTTGCTGTATGCTCACATGGCCTTTTCTCAGTGCATTATGTAGAGAATGAGAGAGAGCATGACAGCATGAGTGAGAGAGTGAGTGAAAGAGTGAGAGAGAGCAGGAGGTCTTTCTGGTTTCTCTTCTTATAAAGACACTAATCCTATTGGATTAAAGTCCCACATTTATTACCTTAAATAATTTGAATTACTTCTTGAGAGGCCTTAATTCCAGATATAGCCACATAGGAGTTTAGGGTCTCAACATATGAATATTAGAGGCATACAAACATTTAGTCCGTTAACAAGCATAATGTTTTATAGATTCATCCATGGTTTCATGTGTTTCAGTCATGTATTCCTTTGTTGCTTCTGAGTAATATTCCAATAATGCAATTGGTTTATTCATTCACCTGTTGGTAGATATTTGGGTTATTTCAAGATTTGGGGATATTATAAATTAACACTATTAGGATAATTTCTGTATAAGTATTTGAATATACTTCATTTTGTTTCTTTGAAGCTGAGAGCTAGTAGCAGAATTGCTGGGTCATATAGTAAGTGGAAGTGTATGTTTCATATGACAACAAGCTGCCCAAATGTAAGTACCATTTCACATTCCTATCAGGAGTATTTGAAGGGGTATGTGTAACCTGATGTATTTGAAGGGTTATGTGTACCCTGATGTCTATAGAAGCATAATCAATAATAACCAAATTATGGAAGGGGTCCAAATGACGATTGACTGATGAATGGATAAAGAAGACATGGTATATATGTATATGTACATATATAAAATGGAATATTACTCAGCCACCAAAAAGAATGAAATCTTGCCATTTGCTACACATGGATGGGGCTAGAGTGTATGATACTAAGCAAAATAAGTCAGTTAGAGAAAGACAAATATCAAATGATTTCATTCATGTGGAACTTAAGTAATAAAACAGATGAACATAGGGGAGGGGAAAAAAGAGAAGAAAACAGTAAGAGACTCTGAATGATTTTTAATAGAATATGAGGGGAGCAAACCAAAAGAAACTTTTAAGAATAGAGAACAAACTGAGGGTTGATGGTGGGAGATGGGTGGTTGATAGGATATATGGGTGATGAGTATTTAAGGAGGTCACTTATGATGAACACTGGGTGTTGTCCATAAGTGATGAACCACTGAATTCTACTTCTAATACCAATAATTCATTGCATGTTAACTAACTAGGGAGTTGAAAAGATTAATTAATTAATTAATTGATTAATTTTTAAAAATATCAAAACGTGGGGGGAAAAAGAGTAGGAGAGCTGAAGCTGATCCACATCATCATGAATACTTGATTTTGTCAGTCTTTTAATTTTAGATGTTTACAAGACTATGAAATGATATTACATTGTGATTTTAATTTGCATTTCTCTGATGACTAATGATATTGAACATTTAAAATTTGCATATCTGTAAGGTGCATATCTTTTGTTGTGCAGTGTCTATTCAAATCATTTGTCTGTTTTTAATGGGAATTGTCTTTCGTCTATTTGTCATATTGTATGAGTTATTTATATACTCAATATAAATCCTTTATATGATATATGAAATATTGTGAATATTTTCTAAGTTCTAACCTGCTTTTTCATTTTCCTAATTGTGTCTTTCTAAAAGATGACATTTTAAATTTTGTTGAAATCAAATTTACTGTTTTTCCTTTATAATATGTGACATTTGTACCCTACCCCATGAACCTCTGTCTGACATAAATTCACAAAAAAATTCTCCTCATTTCACCAAATATCCTTTATAAATTTACTTATACATTTAGGTTTATGATAAATTTCAAATTTCTTTTTTTGGGTACATAAGGTAATGATCAAGGTTCATTCCCCACCCACATGGATATCCAGTTGTTTCAACACCATTTTTTAAAAAGCTTTCCCCATCAAATTATCTTGACATTTTTGTTGAAAACCAATTGACCATAAACATGAAGGTCTATTTCTGGACTATTTATTCTCATCAATTGATCTGTATCTCTGTCTTTGCAGCAATATATCACTCTTTTGATTGTATAGAAAAAATAGCAAGAAAGAAGTAGAATAATTCCTTTATCTTTAACATTTGTTTTTGCTATTCTACATCATTTGTATCTCCATATAAATTTTAGAATCAGCTCGTCAATTTCTATGAAAAAGACTGCTGAGATATTGGTTAGAATTGCATCAGATCTACATACCAACTTAGGGAGAATTGATATCTTAACACTGATTCTTCCAATCCACGAACATGGTATATCTGTAAATTTACTTAGGTTTTCTTTCATTTTTTTCCTGGCAGTATCTCATAGTTTTCAGTGTAACAGTGATTTTGATCTTGCACATCTTTCATTAAGTTGTAATGATTATCTGGGTTTTATTTCCCTTTATTATGTTTATATGGAGAACTACACTTAATGATTTTCAAAGTTAAACAAACTTGCATCTCTAGGATTAATCCACTTGGTCAGAATATACTGTCTAATATCTTTTTTGTATTTGATGTGCTAATATTTTGTTAATGATTTTTGAGTCTGTGCTCATGAGGAATATTGGTCTGTGATTTTCTTACAATGTTGTCTAGACTTAACATAAAGGCAATTATCAACCTGCTAGAGTGAGCTGAGAAGTGTTCTTTCATCTTATACTTCCTAAAAAAATTGTGGGCTTTGTATTATTTCTTCTTTAATTATTTGAAAGAATACCTCTGAAGCAATCTGGGCATTGAATTTTGTTAGTAACTATGTTATAAATTACAGATTCAGTTTCTTTGATAAATTTAAGGTTATTCATATTCTCCAATTTTTTGTTAGTTTTAGTGATTTGAGTCTCTCAAGAAGTTATTTCATCTAAGTTTTCAAATTTATTGTAATAGATTTTATAATAGTCCTTTGTTCTTTTAAATCATATGCAATAATGATTTCTCTTTTATTTATCATATTTCTAGTTTGACTTAATCAATTAGCTAGAAATTTATTAGTTTGTTTATATTTTCAAGGAACTAGCTTTCAGTTTCATTAATTTTTCTCTATTGTCTATTTCTATTTCACTGATTACTATTCTTAAATTTATTGTCCTCCTTCTCCTTACTTAGGTTTAGCTTGCTGTTTTGTTTTTTGTCTTTCTGAGATGGTAGTTTAAACAACTGATTTTAGATTTTTAAAAATATATAAACATTTAAAGCTATGAGTTTCTTGCTAAGCATTGTATTATCTACATTTTATAAATTTTGATATATTGTGTTTTCATTTTCATTCAAAACAAAATTTTTTTGGGGCGCCTGGATTGCTCAGTGGGTTAAAGCCTCTGCCTTCGGCTCAGGTCATGATCCCAGCGTTCTGGGCTAGAGCCCTGCATCGGGCTCTCTGCTCAGCGGGGAGTCTGCTTCCTCCTCTCTCTCTGCCTGCCTTTCTGCCTACTTGTGATCTCTATAAATAAATTAAAAAAAAAAGAAAACAAAATTTTTTTCTAATTTCCTTTGTGAATTCATTTTTTTTCACCCATGGATTATTTCAAAATGCACTGTTTGACTTATAAATATTTTATAAATTTCTAGATATCTTCCTGGTATTAATTCCTTAATTTAATGTTTCTGTGACCAGCAAACATATACTATATAACTTGTATTTAAGATTATTGAGATGTTCTGATCTAGCACTTGTTCTGTTTATATTCTGTTATATTCTGTGTATGTTATATATATAACACTGTTATATTCTGTGTATATTTTAAGGTAATTTTTATTCTCTTGTTGCATGCAGTATCTTATTTTTTACTTTATAAATGTTTATTTAACATGAAAAAGAATGTTAGGTTATAATGTTTATCAGATGCATAGTTATGTTTCCACAGCAAAAATAAAAATGTAACGCACAAGTCAACTTGCACTATATAGTCAGCATCATAATGTATGGATTGTGGTGATAGCAACATGACTTATTACTTACAGTGCAGGAAAAAAAGCAACCATAGCAACATTCTTACTTGTATCTCCTCTTCTGCATCCAGAAACAACTACAATTTTGAGCTTCCATTTGTAATTTAGGTTGGCACCGATCAAATAAAAGATTTAATAAATAAATGAGGATGAAGTGGCAAATTTTCCTCAGAAAGGAATTCCAAATCATATATGTAGAAGTTTTCCATTTCATTTCCATTTCATAAGGTAGAGTTTAAGTGATTGGCCCCTCTCCCTGAACAATTGCCCAAATCAATCTTGTCCTTTGAGTAGCAGTCATGTAACTAATTTTTCACCTATTTTGTACTACCATAAAGTCAATATTTCTCAATCTTTTCACAAAGATAGCCTGAAGAGCCTCAGTCAAATCTATTTTGAAGAAATGTACTCTGTTTCTTTGAACAACTAGTCAGAAAATGATAACCTAGTATGACTGTTTTAGTGAACCAGTATTGGCTGTAAGGGTCTTCATTTATTTTTCGAAGTGATCTTGCATCCTCATATTAATAATACAGAATATTGTTGAGTATTGATGTCAGTCCCTCTCGACATTCTTAGATATTTGGTAGTGTTATTTCTAGTTATTTCTATGTTATTTCTATGAAGCAACATTTCATTTTCCACAAGTTCTCAATAGTCACTGTTTAAGGGCTGTTCGATTTCTGCAATTTTTCATCATACCTTAGTATGCATTCATTTAAGCAAGGTGATTTGCATTTATTATTAAGCTTATTTTAAGACATTATATATCAAACATATGACATATTTACATAAATATTTGAAAACTTTAGCAAAAATAGTGACAACAATTAAAATGAGATTGTTGTACAAGTTGAAAATATATTCAGACAGGTAGATTTATATTAATTTTGTCTATTAAAGAGAATGAGCTTGAAAAAAGGAGGCTGAAGGTGAGAATCATATTACATTTGTCCTAAGAGAGATATTCACTCATTTCAAAATTATCTACTTCTTTTTTCAAGCTATGCTGCCCTTGGACAGTCTTGCACAAACTTCTTTCCTTATTTCTGATGGGAACACAATTGCACTGATACATATTAGATATTATCTATTTTTCAGATGTATTGGAACAGAAAAATGACTAAAGGCCACTGAATTAGGTTGGTCACTTTCAAATGCTCTTTCAAAAGAAACAATTGATTTTAAGTGATAATTGTGATGTTCTTAGTTGTGGAATCTCAACTAAATTGCCTTCTCTAATTTTAGAGTTTTTGCACTCCGTGAATGTAAGATTATAATACTTAAGGGTTTGTATTAAGTATTAAGTATTAAGTATTAAGTATTAAGATTATAATACTTACAGGTTTGCAGGGTTATTGTGGGAATTAGAGCTTATGTATGTAAAATATTTTGTATATAGTAAATGCTCAATAGTAACAGGTTGTATTGTCATCATCACCATTACTTGAAATTTAGTTACCTCTTATGAATGTTTGTTCAGTCTCCTTTCCCACACATGAAAAGGTGCAAGTGAAAATCAGAATGTTATGTGCAAATGTGGACCAAGATTCTCCAAATTTTTTTTTGATTTGTCATGCCAGGTTGAATTCATTCACCTTCTTACTTACCAAAATGACTATTTCACACCTGCCTTCTAACTCTTCACAAACCTCTATCACTTCCTTCCCCCTTTTCACTCTCAGGTGATAGTCTTTCTTCGTTTCACTGAGGCAATAGAAGCAATAAAAATGGATTTCCAGAAGCTCCCATCACCACATCTATCCATACCATATCATATGTTTGAATGTTGCTAAGAGAGTAGAACTTTTTTTCTCCATGTTTTTATTTAAATTCAAGTTAGTTAACATATAGTGTAGTAGTGATTCAACACTTACATATAACACCCAGTACTCATCCCAACAAGTGCCCTGCTTAATACTTATCACCCATTTAGCCCATTCCCACACCCACCTCCCCTCCAGCAACCCTCAGTTTGATCTCTATAGTTGAGAGTCTTTCATGGTTTGTCTCCCTCTCTGTTTTTATCTTTTATTCTTCCTTCCCTTCCCCTATGTTCATGTTTTTCTCCTTAAATTCCATATATGAGTGAAATCATATATTTGTCTTTCTCTGACTTATTTTACTTAGCAAATAATACATTATAGTTCCTTCCATGTTGTTGCAAATGGCAAGATTTCATTATTTTTGATCACTGAGTAATGTTCCATTGTGAATATATGCATGCGTGCATGCGTGTGTGTGTGTGTATATGTATTTCATATCTTCTTTATCAGTATAGCCTTTATTATGTTGAGGTATATTCCCTCAAAACCTATTCTGTTGAGAGATTTTACTATGACTGTATACCGTACTTTGTCAAATATTTTGTTGTGAGTTTTTATCATGAATGGATATTGTACTTTGTAGAATGCCTTTCTGCATCCATTGAGATGATTATCTGGTTTTTCACCTTTCTGTTGTTAATGTGATATATCATATTGATTGATTTGGGAATATTGAACCACCCTTGTATCCTTGAAACAAACTCCACTTAATCTTGCTAAATGATTTTTAATGTGTTGTTGGATTCAGGTTGCTAATATTTTGTTGAGGATTATTACATCTACATTCATCAAAGATATTGACCTTTAGTGTCTTTATCTGATTTTGATATCAGGGTAATGCTGGCCTTGTAGAATGAATTTGGAGGCTTTCTTCCTCTTCCATTTTTTGGAATAGCTTGAGAAGACTATTTCTTACTCTTTAAATATTTGGTAGAATTCACTAGTGAAGCAGTCTGGTGCTGGACTTTTGTTTGTTGGGAGGTTTTGTTTTTTTTAATTACTAGTTCAATTTTATTTATAGTAATTTGTCCTTCCAAATTTTCTATTTCTTCTTCATTCTAGTTTGGAAGATTATATAGTTCTAGGAATTTATGCATTTCTTTTAGGTTGTCCAATTTATTGGCATATAACTTTTCAAAATATTTTAACAATCCTTTGTATATCTGTAGTATTGGCTGTTATTTTTCCTTCATTTCTGATTTTATTTGAACTCTCTCTCTCTTCGTCTTTTTTTTTTTTTTTTTTTGTTTTGCTTAACTTTTTTTTAATTTTTTTTTTTTTTTTGATGCGTCTGGCTAAACTTTTTTAAAAATTTTATTTATTTACTTGACAGAGAGAGAGATTACAAGTAGGCAGAGAGGCAGGTGGGGGGTGGGGGGGAAGCAGGCTCCCTGCTGTGTGGAGAGCCTGATGCAAGGCTCCATCCCAGGACCCTGAGACCATGACCTGAGCCAAAGTCAGAGGCTTTACCCACTGAGCAACCCAGGTACCAGAGTCTGGATAAGCGTTTATCAATTTTATTGATATTTTCACAAAACCAACTCTGGTTTTATTTATATCTTCTATTGCTTTTTAGTTTCTATTTATCTATCTCTGCTCTCATCTTTATTATATCCCTTCTTCTACAGGCTTTAGGCTACCTTTGTTGTTCTTTTTCTAGCTCCTTTAGGTGTAGGTTAGGTTGTTTGAGATTTTCTTTGCTTCTTGGGGTAGTTCTGTATTGCTATAATCTTCCCTCTTGGAACACCTTTTGCTGCATCCCCAAAATTTTTGACCATTGTGTTTTCATTTTTGTTTGTCTCTATATATTTTTAATTTCCTCTGATTTCTCAGTTGAAAACTTATTGCTTAGTAGCATATTTAGCCTCTGTATATTTGTGTTCTTTCCAGATTTTTTTCTTGTGATTGTTTCCCAGTTTTATATTGTAGTTTGAAAAGATGTATGATATGATTTATTTTTTTAATTTATTGAGACTTGTTTTGTGGCCCCCTATTATCTATTCTGGAGAACGTTCCATGTGCCATTTAAAATAATGTGCATTCTGCTGTTTTCGGTTATAATATTCTTAATATATCTGTTAGGTCCATCTGATCCAATGTGTCATTCAAAGCTACTGTTTCTGTGCTGATTTTCTATTTGGATGATTTATCTCTTGATGTAAGTGGGGTGTTAAAGTCTCCTATTATCTGTATATTACTGTCAATTTCTTCCTTTATGTCTGTTAATAATCACTTTATGTCTTTAGGTGCTCCCATGTTGGGTACATAAATATTTACAATTGTTATATTCTCTTGTTGGATTCTTCCCTTTATCATTATGTAGTGTTCTTGTTGTCTCTTGTTGCAGTCTTTGTTGTAAAGTCTATTTTGTCCAATATAAATATTGCCACCCAGCTTTCTTTTAGCTTCCATTTATATGGTAAATTTTTTTTAATCCTTTCACTTTCAATATGCATGTGTCTTTAGGTCTGAAGTGTCTGCTGTAGGGAGCATATTGATGAGTCTTTGCTTTTTTATCCATTCAGTCACCTTCTCTCTTTCAATGGAGCATTTTAGTCCATTTACTTTGGAAGTAATTATTAATAGGAATGTATTTATTGCCATTTTGTTACTTGTTTTATGGTTGTTTTTGTAGTTCTTTTATGTTACTTGCTTTTTCTCCTGCTCTTTCCTTGTGGTTTGATGGCTTTCTTTTGTGATATGAGTGGATTCCTTTCTCTTTCTTTTTTGTGTATATATTACAGGTTTTGATTTGTTGTTACTATTAGGTTCATATATAACATCTTATGCATATGGCAGTCTATGTTAAGTTGATAGTTGCTTATATTTGAGCCTATTCTGAAAGCACTAATTTTTTCCCTACCCCTCCATGTTCTATGTATGTGATGTAGTTGCACTGATGTCACTGTTATCTAGGTTTGTCCATTGCACAAAGTGATCTTAGCATTCTCTTACCCTGCCATATTCCCAGAAGTCTCTGCAACCTCATTGTTTAGAGTAGTACCTGACTTTTCATTCATGTTCCATAAATATTTTTTGAATGATTAAGTATTGTCCTAGTGTTGTCAGATTTTTTTCCCCAAGAGAAAATCATCAGTAAATGTATGCAAAATTTCTAAATTATTGTACCATTTTCTCATATCTTCTTAAAAGTATAATTTACATATAGTAAAATGTGTACAGTTGTTCAACCACTGCCACAATCAAGATAGAAGAGTTGCATCAGGGGCGCCTGGGTGGGTTAAAGTCTCTGCCTTCAGCTCAGGTCATGATCTCAGGGTCCTGGGATCAAGCCCCGCATCGGGCTCTCTGTTCAGCAGGGAGCCTGCTTCCCTCTCTCTGCCTGTCTCTCTGCCTACTTGTGATCTCTCTCTCTGTCAAATAAATAAATAAAATCTTTAAAAAGCAAAAAAAAGAAGAGTTGCATCACTCCAAAATTTCTCCTGTGTCTCTTTGTAGTTTATTCTTCCCCCACATCCCTAGAATTTGGTAAGTTGTGTGCATGTCTGTTCTAATCTATAGTTTTATCTTTATAACAATGATATATAAATAGAATCGTAGTATATAACCTTTTTACTCTAGCTTCTTTCACTTAGCATAATGTACTTGACACATCTAGGTTATTGTATTTATCAGTAATTAGTTGCTTTTTATTGCTGAGTATTATTTCATTACATTTTACAGGTGAACTTGATTTGTTTGTCCACTTCCCAGTTATACAATATTTGTGCTGTTTTCATATTTTGGTGATTACAAATAAATATTACTAATTATTAATATTGCTAATAAATGTTTATGTACACATTTTTGCATAAACTTAAGTTTTCATTTTATTTAGGTGAACTTTTAAGAGTGAAGTTTATGGGTTGTGTGGTAAGTTTATGTTTTAACTATACAAAATTTAATTTAATTTAATTTAACTATACAAAATTTCCACTTTGGGAAAATGTTATGAGATCCATCCAATGAGTGTGCATTCTAATCGCTCCATATCCTTGCACTTGGTATTGTCAGTTTTGTTTTTTTTTTTTCTTTTTTTTTTTTTTAAGATTTTATTTATTTATTTGTCAGAGAGAGAGAGGGAGAGAGAGCGAGCACAGGCAGACAGAATGGCAGGCAGAGGCAGAGGGAGAAGCAGGCTCCCTGACGAGCAAGGAGCCCGATGTGGGACTCGATCCCAGAATGCTGGGATCATGACCTGAGCCGAAGGCAGCTGCTTAACCAACTGAGCCACCCAGGCATCCCAGTTTTGTTTTTTTTTTTTAAGCCACTGTAATATGTTTGTAGTAAAATTTCATCATGGTTTTAACTTACATTTCCATAATGGTTATGATGTTGAACAAAATCCTATGTGCTTATTTTTCATTTGTGTATCTGTTTTGGTAAAAAAGTTTTTCAGGTCTTTTGTTCATATTTTCATTGTATTTTTTCCTTTTATTGAATTTTGAGAGCTCATTATAAATTCTGGATGCAAGCACTTTATCAGATTTATGATTTGAAAAGCATTTTGTTATTCTGTTGTTTGCCTATTCATTCTTCTAAAAGATTTCAGTGCCATATCTGAGAAATGTTTGCCTAAGCCAAGGTCATAAAGATTTTCTTTTAGTTTTCTGCTAGAAGTCCACTTTAAGTATTTTGAACTTATTCAAATTTTATAAAGGTATTATAGATCTATGAAGTAAGTGTGACCTGTGCATTGCATTTTGTGACCTCTAGTCTAGTCTGGAAGCCATCAATAGAAACAAACAAACAAGCAAACAAAAACAACAACTATGTATTGTAGGGCAATCAAATGATGACATGAAATTTAAGTACTTTTAAAATAGTATACATTTTTATTTTAAAAATACACATTAAAATATTGTGCCATTAAAATTATAGAATATGTACTCTCTTGCCACTGATTTATCCATTAGGAAAGAAACAAGCAAAACAGTATTTTTTTTTCTTTATTTTGTTTTTTGGGGTCCATATATAAGTGAAATCATTATTGGTGGTTGTGAGAAGGGTAGAGGGTATGGGATTGGGCAAAATTGATGAAGTGGATTAAGAGGTACAAACTTTCATTTATAAAATAAATAATTCATAGGGATGAAAAGTATAGCAAAAGGAATATAGACAATAATATTGTAATAATTTATGGTGACAGATGGTGACTATACTTATTATGTACAGAATTGTTGATTCACTATGTTATTCACCTGAAACTAATATAATGTATGCCAAATATACTTCAATTTATAAAGTCAGTATATATAAACTAAGCTGATTAATGATTAAAAGAAAAATGTTTTCCAAATATAGCTTTCTACTTTAGTTATTTTTCAGTACTATTCGAGTGTTAGTTTTAAATTATCATTTTATATGGATTATTTTATTTTGTTTATCCTCCAAATAATTGAAAAAATGCAATTCTATATATCCAATTTATTTCTGCATCAATTTTCTCTTCTAAAACATATATATTTAAAAATCTCTGAAGCCATCAGTCACTACAGAAGTAGTAGAAATCATACAGTTTCTGAAATTAGTTATATAGATATATGTTAAACAGGGGAGAAAAGATTGTAACTACAATTAGCCAGCAATTCCATTGTTCACATTCCTTATTAGGGAGTTAATGACTAACTTGAAGGGCCAATGATGTTTAATGGTCTAACAAGTCATTAAGTGCCTAAAAAGGAAACACAATGTCAGGTATCATTGCCCTTTAGAATGTTTACTGCTACATGAATAACGTTTGAAGTTTATTTTTGCATACATTTCAAAGTTAATATAAGTCATTTTGTTGGAAAAAAACATTATGGGGCTCTGATCTATCTGTTGACATTTTTGTTCCTTACTTATAATAAACCAATGAGTTGCACTAGGATTAAAGTGTCATCTTTATAATTAAATTTTAGGTGATACAGCAAAATCAGTAATGAATATGAGCTAGTAGAAATTCTACTTTCAAGTGTTAAAGGACTAAAATTTAATTTTAAATATGTTCCAGAGATCTGAAAGATATATTTCATTTGAGGGGATGAGTAATGAGAAGTTAAAATGTAGACATCTCAAGCTATAGTGTAATGAATCAGACAGAGATAACCATCCTGTCACAATATATTAGTTCCCTCTCTTGCCCACCCCTAAATTTTCAGATATTTTTGAGAGGAATGAAAGAGACAATTCTGCCTTAGTTTAGACTGGATTTAGAAGTGGATCAGAAAAGATGGTTCGATGTGTATTTTATGTGACATGATAAATATTATAGTTTATTGTTCTAAGAATAGGAAGTTGTGATCTAAATTAGAATTTTTAACCTGCTATATGCATTAGCTATCACCACTTGTACATGAATATTGAAAAAATAGCTAGATTAAGCAATAGATAAAGCAATAGATAATGCACATTATATAAACTGTATGCTTACTGGTTTGCTAAAAATTAGATAAACCATTGATGTCATATTAATTGGCATGGGATGTATTCACTTTATATAGTTCCTTTTTGCTCTTATTTTATTTCCCTCTATTATTAAGATTCAGTCTGTTTAACAAAACATCTATAATTTATTAATATTTATTTGAAAAATACAAGACAGATTTGAAGACAGATGGAGATAGAACTGTTCAAAGAAAGCCATCAGCAGAATACATAGTGGATAAGTATTAGCCTACAAACCACATTCATTCAAATTATTCAAATCAAGGCAGAGAACAAAAGGGATGAAAGTTTTCATTTACTGCAACTACCTGTAAATAATTTAGAAATACTGGATTAAAATTTTAATAGTCAACATTATTTTAAAAATGGAGATTAAAAGATAAAAGACTGAGATAATTCCTTATATCAAGGCATTATTGATCCAGTAAAATATTTAGATTTGTTATAAACCAAAATAGAGATATTTCAGAGAGAAAATATAAAGCTGTAAAAAGTTAAAATATTTAAATATTTGGGTGACAATCTAAAGACAATTATACGTGGGCAGAAGATAACTTTAATAATTTTTATTGCATATAGCAGGGCACCTGTGTGGCTCAGTCATTAGGCGTCTGCCTTCAGCTTGGGTCATGATCCAAGGATCTTGGGATTGAGCCCCACATTGGGCTCCCTGCTAAGCAGAAAGCCTGCTTTTTCCCTCTCCCACTCCCCCTGCTTGTGTTCTCTTCCTTGCTATGTCTTTCTCTGTCAAATAAATAAATATCTTTAAATAAATAATAATTATTTTATTTTGAGCACCATTGTTTATTGGCACATTTACATAGACAATTTCTGATCCTATAGGTCTTATTATTCTAGGGCTGTTTTTTTCTTTTTTTCAGAACTGTTATTTTCTTTTTTTTTTTTTTTTAAATTTTATTTTTTATAAACATATATTTTTATCCCCAGGGGTACAGGTCTGTGAATCGCCAGGTTTACACACTTCACAGCACTCATCATAGCACATACCCTCCCCAATGTCCATAATCCCACCCCCCCAACCCCCCTCCCCCCATTAACCCTCAGTTTGTTTTGTGAGATTAAGAGTCACTTATGGTTTGTCTCCCTCCCAATCCCATCTTAGAACTGTTATTTTCTTAATGTGAAGCAAGTGAGGCTCAGTAAAGCTAAACAAATTTCTCAAGTTCAGTGAGCAAACAGAATCAAAATTCGGTTCTAGATCTGTATTGTCTTTGCTGTTTTCCCTATGCCATATTACCCTTCTACAGATGGCATACTAGTGAGATACCACTTTAATTGTCCCAGAAGTTTATTACTCAGAAACTTTGAGTATTTTCTACTGACAATTAGGAAAAAAAAAAACCCACAAAATGCATCTGAGAAATCAGTATGTCCATGCAATAACATACTTTTTTTTTCTTCACATGAAAATTCCTCTGATTAGGATTTTATTCACAGTCCCTTATCTATTACTTTACACACTATTGTAAGAAGCTTAGTAAAATGTTTTACTAGTCCATAGAATGTTAAATGTCTTATATTAAAAATTGTGGAAATGCCATGGAGAGACATTGGTATTAGCAAGAAGTATCGGCTAATAGCAAGGAAGAAAATGACTGACTAGGGTTTTAAAACCCCAGCAGTCTGAAGCCATTTAATAGAAGGGACAAACATCCATCAATATCCCAATAGCTTCTAAATGCATTACTTTATTAAGGCAGTGCATAAAACTGACACTTATGTCAGTTCCTGATGTCATTAAGGAAAGGCAAAGATAATAATAGCTAATATTTACTGAACACTTACTACGTGCTAAGTACTTTTCTAGGCCTTTTTTAATTTATTGACCCATTTGACTTCACAGTACTTTTTAATTATATGTATAGTCCTCTTAGTTTCATTTTTACAGATGAGAAAAATGAACTTTAGAGGGGTTAAGTAACTTGCTCAACATCATATGGAGATTAAAGGTCAGAATAAGGACTCAAACTGTTTGGGTGCTTCAAAAACACATGCTTTTTATCCAGTATGAGCAGTGTGACATACTGTCTCTTGTATTTGGTGTTTTCTTTATTAAAGAAAAGGAGAATACTCAACACTCAAAAAACAAATAACCCAGTCAAAAACTGGGTAGAAGACATGAACAGACATTTCTCCAAAGCAGACATACAAATGGTTAACAGACACATGAAAAAAAATGCTCAACATCACTAGACATCAGGGAAATACAAATCAAAACCACAATGAGATACCACCTTACACCAGTTAGAATGGCAAAAATTAACAAAACAGGAAACAGCAAATGTCGGTGAGGATGTGGAGAAAGGGGAACCATATTACACTGTTGGTGGGAGTACAAACTGGTACAGCCACTCTAGAAAACAGTATGGAGGTTCCTCAAGATGTTAAAAATAGAGCTACACTACGACCCAGCAATTGCACTACTAGGTATTTACCCAAAGATACAGATGTAATGAAAAGAAGGGGCACATGAACCCCAAAAATATTCATAATGGCAATGTCCACAATAACAAAACCGTGGAAGGAACCAAGATGCCCTCCAACAGATGAAAGGATAAAGAAGATGTGGTACATGTATACAATGGAATATTACTCAGCCATCAGAAAGGATGAATACCCACTATTTTCCTTGGATGGAATCAGAGGGGATCATGCTAAGTGAAGTAAGTCAAGCAGAGAAAGACAAATTACCATATGGTTTCACTCATATGTGGAACATAAGCAATAGCACAGAGGACCATAGGGGAAGGGAGAAAAATCTGAAGGGGGAGAAATCAGAGAAGGAGAACCATGAGACACTATGGACTCTGGGAAACAAAGTGAGGGTTTCAGAAGGGAGGGGGTTGGAGGATGGGATATCAGGGTCCATAAGGAGGGCATGTGTTGTGATGAGCACTGGGTGTTATATGCAACTAATGAATCATTGAACGCTACATCAAAAACAGATGTACTATACAGTGGCTAACTGAACATAAAAAAGGGAAGAGTAGAATAAATTTTAAAAGCTTTTTGTTTTATAAATAGCTTAAAGTTAAACTTTTGGAGTTTAAAGGGGTACAAATTTATTTGGAGAAGACATTTATTTTTCAAGCATTTATTAAATTTCTACAGTGTTTCAAACATTGTACTATATAATGTAGGATAAATCAGAGAAGAATAAAATACTGTCAGATCCTTTGGCAAACTCATAAGTTTAGTATAGAAAATAAGCATGTAGAGAAAGATTTTGTGTCATTTCATAAATTTCTTTAATAATGGTAGCACAGATGAGGGCATGGTTAACTCAGACTGGGAGCAAGGGAAGCTTGAGATTAGAGAATACTTCTTTGAAGCAGTAGACTTCAATAAGGGCACTGAGTTTCACAGTAAAAGAGAAGTCAGGTGTGTGTGTGTGTGTGTGTGTGTGTGTGTGTGTGTGTGTATGTATGTGTATTATGTCCATTGTATTCTTTTTGATCCTGGGCTATCACCACTACTGCTAAATTGTCACTTTTGATACAGGTCAGAAGGAAGGATGGCGGAGTGGGGGAGGAATGTAAGGGTGGAAGTGCTCTGAGAAAGGAAGAAGTGGAGGCAAAGGAAGTGAAGGGTTGCTATGGAAGTATATTCTTATGTAGGAATTGAATATTGAGATTAAACTGATTAAAAGGGGAATGAGAATGCTCAATACTTGTTTGCTTGGTTACTTACTTAGAGATGAAAATAGTTCTGTTTATTTTTATTTGTTTAATTCAGTGGTTTCTGAGAAAGTGACTATTCTGTCCTAGTTCAAATAATTTCTTCCAATATCCATTCACTGCTGACTGCTCTGTCAAATCATCAGGAATTTCATGAAGCAACACAGTCACATGAAGTATAGGGGGACTAACAACAGTACTAGTGGGCACTGGCATTGAATCATGCTTTGTGTCTATCGTGCTATTGAGGGCTCTTTGGGTTCTAGGAATAAAAGAAGACTCAATGTAGTGGAAATCAAGATTGGGGAGGGGTAAAAGGACTATCTAGGAAGGTTCTACAGTCACAGTAAAAGAGAACTGACAAGATGACAGGAAGACTAGGAATTACGTTAGCTCCAGGGCTAGTGTTCTTTCCATTTCCATCTCTATCTTTTTGAGGGTATCTCATCTCTCTGAGTCAGCTTCAGTTCTCTTTGCCTGTCTGTGTCAGTGTCTCTGTGCCCTGTGTCTGTGTCCATCTCTCTGTGTCTGTATCTCTTTTTTGTTTGCTTCTTTTTGCATGTTTGGCATTTTCTGTCTATGTGGCCACTCTCATTATGTATTTTTTTAATTTTTAATTTTTATTAACATATAATGTATTATTAGCCCCAGGGGTACAGGTCTGTGTCACTCATTATATATATTTTTTAGGATTTTATTTATTTATTTGACAGACAGAGATCACAAGTAGGCAGAGAGGCAGGCAGAGAGAGAGGAGGAAGCAGGCTCCCTGCTTGATGAAGAAACTGATTATCAACAGGTTAATAAGTTGTCAATAATCACTAAGATTAATAAGTTAATAAGTTGTCAATAATCACTAAGATGGGGCAGAAATCGAAAACCAGTCTGTCTGAATACAATGACCAAGTTCTTTCCACTAGATTATACCTCAAAAACCAAGTCATAAAATATTCTTTGCTTTTAATCCAGAAATCCCACTGATAAGAAGTTATGCTTAATAAATAATTTATCTGAAGATAAAAGTTATTCATTGGAGCATTATATACTCAACCTAAATAACTCCACAAGCTCCAGGCTTTTTGGGTCAACCTTACCTTTAATATCCAAATAAACATATATGAATTCTCATCCCACATTCTTTGGGAAATAAAATTCGCTCTCCAGTATCACTGAGAATTATCCTGCATGGACATTGACACTCTGTTTTCACATTTACACTGAATTCTTCATCAGATGATGAGTCTTCCAGTGTGATATATTCTTCATCATAGATTTTTGCATTAATTTTGATTTTCTGAAAAAGTGTACTAAAGCATTATTTATTTTTGATTACTAAGTATTTTGGTTTCCTTTAAATTTTGCACCCAGTAGAATGCCTCGCTTGTCTCACTATAATCCTAGCCCTGATGAATATATAGGTTTTGGCGAAGAAGCAACGATGACATATAGAAGACAGTAATCAATGGCCACTTAAATAAGAGACACCTGCTTATTCTTTATTCTTCCTCTATCTATCTACCTATTATCTATCTATCATCTATCTATCTATCTATCTATCTATCACCATTCTATCTATCTATCAAATCCTAATCTTCAACACATCTGAAGAGCTAGCCCCTAGGGGAGAAAGTGGGAGTAAGTCTTCTAGCAGCTGACCACTTCAAGGTGAAAAAGATAGCAAAATAACAGACTACATATTCCTCTCCATTTCACATTTGTGTATGTACACAATCCTGGCTAACAATAGGAGAGAGAAAGATTTGAATCAGTTATAAATTAGTCTAAACTAAGCTTTTCCTAACCATACATGACTGGGAGTTGTGTAATCTACTTAAGGTGTCATTAAAGGAAAGGAGAGGGAGATGCAAAATAGCTCATATGCAGATGGGGATTGGAGAAAAACTCAGAAATGGTTTCACATTATACCTCAAATAGAAACTATTGCATAGATTGGTTACATTGGATTATAAGCAATATGTCATTTCATCATCTTTTAATAACCTAGCATAATACTAGATATATAACTAGAGCCACAAATACCTGCTATTTTAACATGACCAGATTCAGAAAAAAGAAATAAAAAAAATAGTCATCAGAAAATTACAAAATGACAAGATTGGTAAAGGGGACACACTAAACTTATCCAGGCATGTTATTTAGGATGACCCCAATCAAGAGCAGGAAGGAGTGATGTGAGAGGACAGCATCAAAGATGAATAGGAAAATTTACTCTTGACATTTCTGACCTAATATTAACATCAACATGAGATTAGGAAGATAGGATCAGACCTAGGAAAAAACTTTGAGGTCATCATATCCAGTCCCTTGCCTTCAAGCAGGTGAGAATCTTCAACATCCAGAACAACATACTGTAGATTGAAAAAACAAAAACAAAAACAAAAACAAAAAAAAGATCTGTTTAAGGATTGTCTACTGCTTACAACATCCATTTGTAAGTATTTTTCCAACATTTTTTTTGACAGCAGTTTTTTGTACCTATAATGCTACCGATATTTTACTTTTCCTATAACCCGACTGATGTTTCTAAGAGAAATTTTCTTAATATTGACATATTAAAATGCGAGGACTTTGATTAACAGATCAAAAAGTACATATGGAAGAAAATGCCATGAGTTACAACTAATAACCTATACTAGTTCTGTGGTTTTGTCCTTTTACCAAAGGCTGGGCTAACTGCATCACATCTCACAAATGGCCTGTTTTAATGTTACAGTATTCGGTAAAGTTACATTTAAAGATGACTAATCTATTCAGATATATTGTACTTACCGAGAACATTTTGTATACTGGAAGTTCGAGTGTGGTAGTCAAGAAAATTTAGGTACATCAGTGAAAACTAAACATGAATTTAAAAAAAATAAAAATTACATTAAACAACATAAGATCAATTTGTATTCCCTTTCTTCCCTAAGAGGAATTCATTTTTAAATCTTAGTAAGGAGGTAGGCATCAGTTGGATCTATTTGATATATAGATAGTATTTCTTTACACAACATACATCTTTATAGTTTTCTCTGAAAACAGATTTTCCATTAAAAGTTTTCTGAAAATAGATTTTAAAATTTTAGTCACATCCAAACACCTTGACCTCATTTAGAATATAATTATTTGGAAATTTGCAAGCAAAGGTAAAGTGAACTGAAGTATTTCTTTTTTTAAGCTTTTTTATTTTATTTTATTTTATTTTTTCAGTGTTCCAAAATTCATTGTTTATGCTTATTTTAAAACTCTCCTTATATCCCCCACTCTTATACTCTATGCCCATGAGTTTTGGAGGTCTTTAGATCTAGGTCAGAATACTATGGCAAACCTGCTTCTACTTGGGAGAACTAAGAAGACTGAAAAATAAATTTGGGAGTAGCTAGGTAGTCAGCAAAACATGGAGAATAAAAAGTATCTGGATGTAATTGAGGATGATCAATTAGGTGCTACCTTATTCAAGTTTTTTAAAAAATTTTAATTTATTTTTTAAATTTCTTTTCAGTGTTCCAGAATTCATTGTTTATGTACCAAACCCAGTGTTCCATGCAATATGTGCCCTCCATAACACTCACCACCAGGCTCACATAACCTCCCACTCCCCGCCCCTCCAAAACCCTCAGATTGTTTTTCAGAGACCGTAGTCTCTCATGGTTCATCTCCCCCTCCAATTTCAGGTTTTCTTTGGAAAGAGCTTGTCTTTCTTTTCTTAAAAATTTGAATTCCTTTTTTAAAAACTTGAATTCTTTCAATTTATTTTTTAACTTAAAAAACTTAATACAGAATTATACTTTGAGATGATTTTTAGTTAATTTTCCAGTACCATTATATGAGTTAGTTATATTGATGAAAAGAAAGCATTAAAGCAAAACTGGGCTGTGAATTAAGAATTAGTGAAAAAATACATAATTAACTTCATTTCTGTTAGAGACATAAGGATAGTCAATTAATTAAATTTTAAAAATTTACACAGATTTAGATGAATTTTTCACTCTTCACTGGATTAGTAAAATACACTCTCAATATCCATATGTAAGAAAATACCTCCACCAGGTCCATAAATTAATTCTTCAGCAAAAAAAGAGATGTTTGGTTTAAATATATTTAAAATTATTCATCTCATTTTAAATGCTCATTTAATGTTTTAATAGACTTTATTTTTTAAAGCGGTTTTAGCTTCACATCAAAATGGCCTTGAAAGTGTAGATTTACCATATACGTCCTACCCTCTGTACACACAGCCTCTCCTATTTGAAACGTCCCACAGCAGAATGGTACATTTATTACAGCCCATGAACATTCAGTGACATATCATTATCACTCAAGGTGCATCATTTACATTAGGGTTCACTCTTGTACATTCTATGGGTTTTGACAAATGTGTAATAACATGTATTCACCATTACAGCAGCATGCAAAGTCATTCTCCTGCCCTAATAATCCTCTGTGCTTTGCCTACTCATCCCTCTCTCCTTGCCAACCGCTGGAAACTGCTGATCTTTCTACTGTCTCTATAGTTTTGCCCTTTTCAGGATGTCCTGTAGTTGGAAGCATACAGCATGTAGTTGTTGGAAACATACAGCATGTACTCTTTTCAGATTGGCTTCTTTCACTTGGTCATATGCATTTAAAGTTCCTTCATGTCGTTTTGTGGCTAAATTGCTCTTTTTTTTTAGTGTTTTTAGTGCTTTTGTTTTCTTTTTTTGTTTCCAGACTCGAAGAACTAGGTTTCTTAGCCATATTACAAATGATTGATTTGGGTCAATCACTCCTCTTTTAATTTCAATCCATATGATTGGATGGGGCTGATTTCATGACCTGATCTCATATTGGGAACATGACCCAGTATCTGACCTATCTTTTAATTTTATAATCTTCTTCTTTTAATTATCCTTCATTATCTCATGTATTAGAGATCAGCTATGTATGCCTGAGTGGTCAATTCCAGGAAGCAGTCTATTTATGAATAGCCCATGAGCTCCATATGTTTGTTTTCATTTTTAAGTGTTGCAAAAAAAGGTGACATTCTGTGTCATAGTACATAAACCTAAAATATTTATTATCAAGTCCTTTCAGAAAGTTTGCAGATCCCTGCCACTGATTATAACAGAATTGTCCTAACATTTATTTCAATGGTTTTAATTATTTTTATATATAAATATTTAAAGCCCCTATAATTTATTTTGAGGTACACTTTGAGAAAAGAATCTTTTTTTTTAAAATGGGGAACGAATTTACATAATACTGTTTATTGAATGGTCTATGTTTCCCTTTTTATTTGTAATAGCACTTCTCATACGTTCATATACTTTTGTATAAGTTTGAATCTTTTTCCAATTCTTCATTCTGTTTGCCCACCCCATAACAATATCATATTTTATTTTAATTACTGTACTTTATCATAAATCCTGATATATTATATGGTACAGCCAGTCTTTCATCTATGTTGTTCCTTTCCTGAGTTGTTGTTATTATTTTAGATCTTTACCCTTTCATATGACTCAGTTTAGAAGTAGATGGATGGACAGATCATCCAAGCAAAAGATCAACAAGGAAATAAAGGCCTTAAATGACACACTGGACCAGATGGACATCACAGATATATTCAGAACATTTCATCCCAAAGCAACAGAATACACATTCTTCTCTAGTGCACATGGAACATTCTCCAGAATAGATCACATTCTCGGTCCTAAATCAGGTCTCAACTGGTATCAAAAGATTGGAATCATTCCCTGCATATTTTCAGACCACAATGCTCTGAAGCTAGAACTCAATCACAAGAGGAAATTTGGAAAGAACCCAAATACATGGAGACTAAACAGCATCCTTCTAAAGAATGAATGGGTCAACCAGGAAATTAAAGAAGAATTGAAAAAATTCATGGAAACAAATGATAATGAAAACACAACGGTTCAAAATCTGTGGGACACAACAAAGGCAGTCCTGAGAGGAAAATATATAGCGGTACAAGCCTTTCTCAAGAAACAAGAAAGGTCTCAGGTACACAACCTAACCCTACACCTAAAAGAGCTAGAGAAAGAACAAGAAAGAAACCCTAAACCCAGCAGGAGAAGAGAAATCATAAAGATCAGAGCAGAAATCAATGAAATAGAAACCAAAAAAACAATAGAACAAATCAACGAAACCAGGAGCTGGTTCTTTGAAAGAATTAATAAGATCGATAAACCCCCGGCCAGACTTATCAAAAAGAAAAGAGAAAGGACCCAAATAAATAAAATCATGAATGAAAGAGGAGAGATCACAACGAACACCAAAGAAATACAGACAATTATAAGAACGTACTATGAGCAACTCTATGCCAACAATTTTGACAATCTGGAAGAAATGGATGCATTCCTAGAGACATATAAACTACCACAACTGAACCAGGAAGAAATAGAAAGCCTGAACAGACCCATAACCAGTAAGGAGATTGAAACAGTCATCAAAAATCTCCAAACAAACAAAAGCCCAGGGCCAGATGGCGTCCCGGGGTAATTCTACCAAACATTTAAAGAAGAACTAATTCCTATTCTCCTGAAACTGTTCCAAAAATTAGAAACGGAAGGAAAACTTCCAAACTCATTTTATGAGGCCAGCATCACCTTGATCCCAAAACCAGACAAGGATCCCATCAAAAAAGAGAACTACAGGCCAATATCCTTGATGAACACAGATGCAAAAATTCTCGCCAAAATACTAGCCAATAGGATTCAACAGTACATTAAAAGGATTATTCACCACGACCAAGTGGGATTTATTCCAGGGCTGCAAGGTTGGTTCAACATCCGCAAATCAATCAATGTGATACAACACATTAATAAAAGAAAGAACAAGAACCATATGGTACTCTCCATAGATGCTGAAAAAGCATTTGACAAAGTACAGCATCCCTTCCTGATCAAAACTCTTCAAAGTGTAGGGATAGAGGGCACCTACCTCAATATTATCAAAGCCATCTATGAAAAACCCACCGCAAATATCATTCTCAATGGAGAAAAACTGAAAGCTTTTCCGCTAAGGTCAGGAACACGGCAGGGATGTCCGTTATCACCACTGCTATTCAACATAGTACTAGAAGTCCTAGCCTCAGCAGTCAGACAACAAAAGGAAATTAAAGGCATCCAAATTGGCAAAGTAGAAGTAGATGGAGAGGAGAAGGGAGTTGAGGGAAATTGGAAGGGGAGGTGAATCATGAGAGACTATGGACTCTGAAAAACAACATGAGGGTCTTGAAGGGGCGGGGGGTGGGAGGTTGGGGGAAAAAGGTGGTGGGTATTAGAGAGGGCACGTATTGCATGGAGCACTGGGTGTGGTGCAAAAACAATGAATACTGTTACGCTGAAAAGAAATAAAAAAAAAAAGACATACCATATCAAAAAAAAAAAAAAAAAAAAAAAAAAAAAGAAGTAGTACATTTAGTTGCATGAAAAGCCCTGTTAGGACATTGAGTAGAACTGCAATAAACTTATGGGACAATTTGGGGAAATTAACATATTTGGGATATACAGTCTTTCCAAATTCACGTGTAAGTATAACATAGTTTTGTTTTTTTTTTTTAGGTTATTATAAAATTGGATTTTTTTACTATTCCGCTGCCTAACTGGCCATTGTTGATATATAGTACTGTTGATTATTGTTTGTTGATTTATATTCAGAAAATCTGCTTAAGCCTTTTATTAGTTATAAAAATTTGTAGATTCAGACTTACAATGTAAAAACTTATCAACTATAAGTAACAATTAAGTTTTTCTAATGCTTACCAATGTTATGTCCCCTTCTTTTCCCATTTATTACCAGATTATCCATTAAAATATTTAATAATGATGTTAGTAGGAATTCTTGTCATTTTCTGATATCCATGGGCGTACCCTTCCAAGTTTTACTATTAGGTATCTGTTAGATATAGAATTTTGGTATATATGTTTTGTCACTTTAGGAAAATCCCTTCTATTCCTTTTAAAACATACTCATTCAAATATTCCTTAGTGAAAATTGTTCTGTATTATGAAACCCCTTATAAATAAATTCTCCCATTTGTTATCTATTTTTCATAACACTGTTTTTCCTCACTGCTGTGAACTTTTAGTTTACAGGCTTATCTTGGGTGGGGATTTCTTCTGTTCTCTTAAATTTTTTTGATGTGTGTTTCTCTCCCTTTTCTGATATCTGCATGTCTAAAGATTTTACATTTGCCTACCAAGACAATCAGGCTTCTCAGATTAAAATCAAGTCTCAATTTACTGACTGGAGATCTCTCATCCTGGAGGAAAATTTCAGAGCTTGTTCTAGAGCAGAAGGTAACTTGCTACCTCCCACCTCCTCTGGCAACAGATTGACACTAGCTACAACCATTGGCAGTAACCCCAGAATTTTGTAGCCATATTGTGAGGAGATGGGGGAGGCTGTGCTCCAGATATCCAGTTTCCAGATACATCAGTCAACATGGGGAGGCTTTAGTTTCTCTTAATTCACAGAAGTTGAGTTCTGTCATCTCTTTCTGGTTATAGCTTTGGAGACCAAAGAGTCTAAAATATTGAATTTAGACATCTAACCCCTCCTTACTAAGGTATGAAACCTATTCTCTAACTTATTATGCAGCGTTCCTGTCAAAAAGTAATTCAAATCACGTCATACCTGAAAGCCCTTACATTGGCCTACAGGGTTCTACATAATCTTGTCCCAACATTATTTCTCTGACCTTCTTTTCTATACCACTCTTCCTTTTGTTCTTTAGTCTCAAACCATGCAGACCTTGATGTCTTTTAAATATACCAAGTAAGATCTTATCTCAGGGTTTTAAAATTGTAGTTCTGTCTGGTAATTCCTTCCCCAGATATTTGCATGGTTCAAAGTCTTTTTTCATTCAGATCTCTGCCTAAAGATCTGTCAACTTCTCAAAGAAACTTTTCTTAATTGTGCTCTATTCTTTATGGCTCATATTATAATAAACACTTATTTATGTTTTTGCTATCTATTTTATCTATTTGAATGTCAGCTCCACAAAAGCTAAGACTTCATTATAGTCACAGCTATATCCTCAGCTCCTGGAATAGTATTTGGCACATAGTAAAGGCCCAATAAGTATTTGTTGAATGAATAAATAAAGTATCAAATTTGATCCTCAAACACTGTGTGAGGTCAGTGTGATATATTCCCAATGCTTTAGAATCAGTGAAAACACTATATTCCCAGAAGTTAAGTAACTTGCCTAAAGCTACACTGCTAAAAGGTGGCAAAACTATGTTTGTTGCATTACATATCTTTCCAGAAAACAGAGTCCATCAAAATTCGATTATGGGTAATGGTTATGTTGGGAATCCATAATTACCTCATATATGTTTTTCTTCAGATATAAATTAGTTCTTATGAATTAATATTTTGCTTTCAAAAACCCTTCAATAATTTTCCACTGCTCTTAGAATAAAATTCAAATTTTTAGCATGGCCTTAAAGGCTTTCCATGATATCCAACTTCATCTAGTCCCTTGTTTCCTTTCACTCTAGCTGTACAGACATGTTTTTTTCTTTATCTCAAACACTAAGTCCTCCCAATTCCATCAGAGTTTTTTATTTCTTATTTTTTCCTTTTGAAAAACTTCCCTAACTTTTTTCTTAACTGGTTTCATATTCCTATCTTAGCTCAGAGAGGACTTCCCTGATCATCCTATCTAACCCTTTCAACTCAAGTCTCATTACTCTCTATCCCAGTATCCTGCTTTATTTTCCTCATGGCATTTAATGTTATTTACAATTATCTTTCTTTTTGTTCATTTGTTTTTGGTCTTCTCCTGTCTCCACCACAATATATACTATCTAAAGATAACAACCTTGTTTGTCTTTTTATTATTTTGTTCGTAGAACCTAGAATAGTGACTGGCACAAAGGAGGGACAGACAAATAATTATGAGATGATGATGATAATAATTAATCATTGAGTTCTTAAATGTATTGCATGTAGTAGCCTTTTATCTGTATTATTCCTCAAAAATTCAATAAGATTGATACATTTTTTAGATCTGTTTTATAGGCAATGAAACCAAGAAATAGTCAACAATTTGCCTAAGATCACACAGCTAAGGAGTGAATGGATGAAAAGAACCCAGACAATTTAGTTTGAGAGGTAGTGCCCTTCACCTCAATTTAAAATTGAAGTATAAATAAATGATTTAGCTAATTGATTTTGCACTCTTAATTGTCTCAGAATTGTGATCTTACCTCCATGTTGTGTTTTAACTTAAGTAGTGGAACATACTTAACTTTGGGTGGTATAAATCAGTTTTGAGGAATACAAAGAAAGGTGTATTAGAGGAACCTGTTGGAATTGAGTTTTCTAAAGTTTCTGGCTCCTCTTAAATTTGCCCATTCAAATTGCCAAAATACCACCATTTCCCAATTGATACATCAATCTTCTGAGAAAGAGGGAACATTTTTTTAAAAAATGGCTATTTTAATATAGCAATCTATATGTGAAATATTCTATAATGTGGACTTTAGAGATTCAGGTTAGACAATCTCACTTTTAACCATCTGTTTCTAGCTCAAAAATCCTAGATTTAACCATTCTCTTCTTTATTGTAGTTTATTAAACACTGCATGGAGTAACCAAGACATTTTCTTATCCTGAAATTTGTAGCCATTTTCCATTGAATATCACCCATGGAGTACAATTAGTCTTATGCCAAGAGGGAAGAGACAATATCCTAAAAAACTACTTTCCTAGTTTTTTCTTTCTTGTTTTTTTTTTTTTTTTTTAAACATTCCTAGTTTTTTACATGAATGGCCAGTCTCCCATCTAGGGAAACATAAATCCTCACTATGATTCACCAAATTTTGACTCAACTAATTCCACAGTCTGACAGTTGCCATCTTGATACCAGTTACTATCTTGATACCAGTTACTCCATTAAGAACTTTTGATTGCAAATAGCAAAGCAAAGCCAAACCAAATTAGGCCAAAAAAAAAAAAAAAAGGAGGAATAAAGTGTAAGGACAACAAATCATCTCACAGAGATTGATCACAGATATTTACCCAGGCTCCAGAGGGTGACTGGAGCCAAAGACTGAAAGTCTTTAGGAAGTCCAACTCTCATCTCTGCTTCCATCTCTGCTTATTTGTTTTGTTCTCTTTTCTTTCTTCAGTTGGGCTTATTTATTTTTTCCTTCTATCCAGTTAACTATGGCTACCCTTCAGCTCTTAATTTCCATGTTACATTTCTAGCTGGAGTCTAATGCTAAGGCTTAATTCCAAATCCCAGGGGAAAGGTTCTTAACTGGGTAACTATGGCCAGTCTTCCACATGTAGTTTAATTAGATATGATTAAGAGTGTTCAATCACAAAGTAAAATAAATGGCGTCTGAGAGCCCACAGGTGTGTATTAAAAAACACAAAGCAAACTTTTTCCAGACAAAAGTAGATGGGTTGAACAAATAGATAATAGCCCACTATTCTTTTTTTTCTTGCTTTTTGAAAATATACTCTACTTAATAATGTTTGATTGACTTAAAAACAATAACTGTCATGGTTTAAATACAGTATTAAACATTTTTTGGAAATATTCTGTGTCTTCCAGAAACTAAGCTATCACTTAATAGGCATTATTTCCTTTAATTTTCTTAAGAACCCAAGGAGTGTTAATGTAATTATCTCTATTTTCTATTTTATTGAAAAATAATTTACAGGGAGTGTTATATGTTTCAGTTGTACAATATAATGATTCAATACATTAATCAGCAATTCAATACACTACCCAACAGCCCACTATTCTTAATCATCTTTGTTTTAGACTATATGCCTTATTTCTTTTTAAATTTTATTTTCTCAGTGTTCCAAGATTCATTGTTTATGCACCACACATAGTGCTCCATGCAATATGTGCCCTCCTTAATACCCACCACCAGGCTCACCTATTCTCCTCTCCCTTCCCCTCCAAAACCCTCAGTTTGTTTCTCAGAGTCCACAGTCTCTCATGGTTTGTCTCCCCCTCTGATTTCCCCCAATTCACTTTTCATTTCCTTCTCCTAATGTCCTCCACGTTATTCCTTATGCTCCACAAATAAGTGAAACCATATGATAATTGACTCTCTCTCCTTGGCTTATTTCACTCAGCATAATCTCCTCCAGTCCCATCCATGTTGATACAAAAGTTGAGTATTCATCCATTCTAATGGCTGATTATATGACTTATTTTTTAAAATAATCAGATTTCCAGGACACCTGAATGATACAGTCAGTTAAGCGTCTGCCTTCGGCTCAGGTCATGATCCCAGGGTCCTGGAATTGAGGGCCACATCAGGCTTCTTGCTCAGTGGGGAGCCTGTTTCTCCCTCTGCCTGCTGGTCCCCTTGCTTGTGCTTGCTCTCTCTCACTCTCTGATAAATAAATAAATAAATAAACAAACCAGCTTTGCAATTTAATTACACAGATAAACCAGGTTATGATTAATCACATAAAGTTTCCTTATAAATTAGTAACTATCCCAACACATTTAAGATATAATATATTTGCATACAACTTTCCAGGAATTCATCTATTTCACAAAACAAAATACATCTTTAGGGACTTATAGAAGATGGCGATAATGACCAGTTTTCTAAGGAATGAGAAAATATTATTTTATACTACATTGCAATGCTAACTTTTCAAATATATTTTTACTTTAGTTGAATGACAATATTTCAAAATGAGTACTTTATTGTACTTTATTGTTGTTTACTTTTTTCAAGTAGAGACAATATCTAGATTGGAATGTAATTTGGGCAATTGTTGAAGAGATCAGAATACACTATCGGGCAGTTGTTTTAGTTGATTTTATATGACTATGTTATGCATCTCATTTTCTCCTCAGTTGTTTGAATAATTTTATGTAAATCAGCATGCTTTATTCATCTTCAAATTCTCATTTTCAAGTCCAAGTCTGTATTTTGGAATAAGTACAGCTTTTTGAAGCTTTAAAAAAAGTTGAGATACATACATGATTTCAGAAACTACCTAAATATAGATAATTGTTAGATATACATCTCCAACATTAATTTCTCTTCCTCTGTTTTGTCCCACATTCTCAATCACCCACGTGACATCTCTGTTTGGAATCTAAACGATACCTCAAATTTAATGTACCCTCCAATCTCCTGCCAAAAGTCAACCCCTTACTAACTTTCTCATTACAACAGCTGTCTCCACAAATCTCCCAGCTTCCCCAATTCTACTATCCTTCATCTTTCACATTATTAAGATCTGTCCATTTCCCCACATGAAATATATTTTAGCTTCTGTGCTTCCATTCAACATTTTTGTCACCACTCTTGTCCTTACCATCCAATCATTAGCGTATAGCAATAAAGCCATTTCTAGAGTGTTTTTACTCCAGTGTGTGTTACAGAATTGTGAAAAGCATCTTTGGTAAATGAAATTTTTATGAGATCACTCCCCCTGTTCCCATTACTTTGAACATAAAATTTAATAAAAATAACAAAAGTAACACTTACATAGTACTTAACAGGGTCTCTTTAAAGTGCTTTACACGTATTGATTCTTTTAGTTTCCAATATCCATAAAGTAGTTTACTATTATTATTTTCCATTTACAAAAACCAGAGAGAGGAACAGAGAGGTTAATTAATTTGCTAAAATTTTGTAGCTAATAAGTAACATTTCCTGAATTTATCTATCAAACTCTTCTCATTACTTTTAATTGCTTAACACATTTGTTCCCCATATCACCTCACTGACCTTAATTCATTAAGACTAAATACAGGTCCCACTTGGAAGGGTCTAACAGTAAAGACAGGGCTAGTAAATGGAAAATATGAGCCACCAATTTAAAATTTAACAATTTTAAACCAAATTGTTTAAAATACATGCACACCTACACTTACTTTAAGCACAGCAATTTTTTTTCTTTTTACCAGGCTTCTAAATCATATGTGACAATATGTTTTTAGTTTTGGCCATGGCAAATCTGTACCTCATTTAAAGGGAAATGAAAAGACTAGATCATCACACAGATTTACAAACAGGGAGATTTACTTGGCAGATGTTGATGTGGCCTTAACCTCTCCAGGTTTTAGCAGCTGGACTCAGACACTGTAATGACTCTGTGTCACTCTCCCAATTTGTGACTAATCCAAACTGCTTCCTGTTCTTGGGAGAAACGAGTCATCTGGAAGTGATTGGTTATATCAATTTTATGTAACAATGTTCTCATTTGCACCTATTTCTGCCAGCTCACCTAGAGAAAGCTGTCAAAAGTCAAACTCCTATTCCAAATCCCCCAAAGTCAGCACAGCCAGAACAGATGAGTCCTTATTTAGTTCTCTGCATTCCTCTTGTGACACCTGTCATTTCTAAGAAATGTTGGATTTTTTTTATCAGTAGCAATTGAGAATATTGGATATTAAATTCTCTGAACTGAAAAAAAAACAATATAATATAATAAGGAGGATAAATAAAAAGAAGGATAAATAAAAAGCAGACATGAACCATGCAGAACTAGGTTTGTTTTAGGCTTTTCTATATACTGTCTCTACCATTACCAACAAACTATATAGTTTTTCTCAGCTTCATAAACTCCTCTGTAAAATGGAGATAGGTCCTAAGTTATGGAATGCTTCGTGGATTAAGTGGCATAATACATGCAAAGTGTCTGGTACTCCACATCACTTGACATGATGAGCACTGGGTGATTAAAATGAAAGCTTAAAAAAAGTATCTGGCACTGTGTAAATGAAGGATATTATGTAAAAAAGGTACATTTAAAAACTATGTGGAATATCTAGTCTTTATCTGGGATGTAAAAACCTGGGAAGAATACCACTTACACCCTATAGCACCAACAAAAAACTGGACAAACTGGAAATTCATTAACCCCAAATCTAAGAAAATTCTGATGTTTTCAAGAGAAGACATGACATGAGCCCTTTCTCAACTGGTGCAGACATAGTCAGATTCCAGTAAGATTTCAGGTAAAGTTGTTAACAAACTGGAAAAGGCTAAGTCTGTGTTAGCAAAAGAATATGGAAACTTCTTTTTTTTAAAGATCTTTTTCTTTCTTTTACTTTTTAAAAGACTTTATTTACTTATTTGAAAGAGAGAGAGAGAGAGAGAGAGAGAGAGAACAAGCTGGGGGAGGGGTGGCAGAGGAAGAGGGAGAAGCAGACTCTCAGCTGAGCAGAGAGCCCGACCTGGGGCTTTATCCCAAGACCCTGAGATCATGAACTGAGCTGAAGGTAGACGCTTAACCAACTGAGCCACCCAGGCACCCCTATTTTTTTTTGAAAAAAAAAAATTTTTAGTTTTTAAATTTTACTTTATCCTTTTTTCTATCATGAACTATGCTTTTGGTGTCATGTCAAAAAATATTTGCCTAACTTATGCCCACAAAACTTTCTTATATGATTTCTTTTGTAAGTTTTATTGTTTTACATTTTTCAGTTTGGTCTGTGATCCACCACACCTGAGTTTATGTTAATGAGATGACTGGTGGTTGGAAGCCTCAACATAGCTTCAGGATGGGAGCTGGTTGCCAGAGAAACCAATCATGTGTCTAGAGGGTTGGACTTTTTTAATCACCAGAGAGTGGAGTGTGTGTGGGGGGACATGTTATATAGAGGTTAAACTAATCTCCCATGGCCAATGCTTTAATCAATCATCTCTAGGCAATAAAGCCTTCATATAAGCCTAGAAGGACTAGCTTTGGATAACTTCCAGATAGGTGAACCAGAACACTCCTCTTTCTCAATGCATCCTAAACTCCCTGGTGACAGAAGCTCTATGCTCAGGACCCTTCTGGACTTCAACCTATGTATCTCTTCATCTGGCTATTTATTTGTATCCTTTAATATCCTTGGTAATAAACCAGTAATCTACAAAGTAAACTGCCTGAGTTCTGTAAGCTGTTCTATCAAATTAATTGAACCTAATGGGAAGGGTATGGGAATATCTGATTTATAGCCAGTTGGTCAGAACCACAGGTGATAATCTGTACTTGCATTTGGCATTTGAAAGGGAGGCCGTCTTGTGAGACTGGACCCTCAACCTGTGAGATCTGAAACTATCTCCAGATAAATAGCATCAGAATTGAGTTAAATTGTAGATAACACAGCTGTCTATCTGGAAAGTTGGAGAACTGCTTGATTTGGAAAAAAAAAAAATCCCATGCATTTTTTGACCAGAAATACCAGAAGTATTGAGAACGAATAGAGTGTTAAGGAAAACAGGTTAGTATTTTCCATATTAACCCTTATTAGATTTCAAAGTTTTGTCTATTTCTAGTTGTCTGAGAGTCTGTATAAAGAGTGGCTACTATATTTTGTTTAATACAACTGGCATCCATCAGTATGTTCTCTATAGTTCAGATTCTGCTTTTTGTTTATTCATTTCTTAAGATTCCATTTATGAGTGAAATCATATGGTATTTGTCTTTCTCTTATTTCACTTAGCATTATACCTTTTAGGTACACACACACACACACACACACACACACACCACATCTTCTTTGTCCATTCATCTATGGATGGACACTTGGGTTGCTTCCATATCTTGGCTATTACAAATAGAGCTGCAATAAACAATAATAATGGTGTATATAACTTTTCAAATTATAGTTTTAATTTTCTTTGGGTAAATACCTATATTGGAATTACTGGATCATATGGTAATTCTGTTATTAATTTTTTGAGTGTGTGTATATTTGACACACAATGTTACATTAGTTTTGGGTGTACAGCTTAGTGCTTTGAGAAGTTTATGTTACACTATGTTCACCACAATTATAGATAAGATGTGTCCCGTTACATCACTTTTACAATACCATTAGCTGTTTTCCTTATGCTCTGCATTCTATTCCTGTGAGTTACTCATTCCACAACTAGAGGCCTTTATCGCCCTCACCCCTTCACCTATTTTGTCCAACCCCTCCACCCCCACTCTGGCAACAATCTTGTTTGTTCTCTGTATTTATAGTTCTGATTCTGCTTTTTGTTTGTTTATTTTTTTTTTTTAATTTTTAAGATTTTGTTTATGAGTTACATGGTATTTGTCTTTCTTGGTCTCACGTATTTCACTTAACATAATACTGCCTGTGTCCATCCATATTGTCTCAGATGGCATGAGGTGTGGCACTCTTTTTTTTGGTTATATATATATGTGTGTGTGTGTGTGTGTGTGTACATATATGTATATATGTACATATATATGTATGTATATATGTATGTGTATATATATGTATATATACATATATATATATTTGGGGGGTCTGAGATATATATATATATAGAGAGAGAATGAGAGAAAGGAAAAACATGAGATTATATATATAATATATATATAATCTCATGTTTTTCCTTTCCACTTGTCTATTGATGGACACTTAGATTGCTTCCATGTCTTGGCTATTGTTAATAATGCTGTAGTAAGCATAGGGGTGTATATATCTTTTTAAGTGTCTTCCCTGGGTAAATGCTCAATAGTGGAATTATTGGATCATATGGTATTTCTATTTAAAAAGTAAGGTAACTCCGTACTGTTTTGGACAGTGGTTGTAACAATTTACATTTCTACCAACAGTGCGTGAGGGTTCCTTCTTCTTCACATCCTCACCAACACTTCTTATTTCTTGTCTTCTTGATTTTAGCCATTCTAACAGGTGCAAGGTGATATTTCACTGTAGTGTGGGCTTAAGAACCCTGGAGGACTTGCTGAGATTGCAAACTCCCTGTAATGATCAGATCCACTAGTTGTGGCTTCTGGACCCACCCCTTTCAGTGTCAGTACCCTCTAGATATGGCATCCAGACTTGTCCGTTATGGTGTCCAGACCTTGCTTTGATCTGGGCTTTTAAGGTGGAAGGGGAGAGCATTTTCACAGCTCCTTGGCCCTGTTAAACTGTGGCTTCTTTTTCTGTGTCTCAGCAGGACTAGGGCTGGTACAGGTTCATAGATCCTGGGTTTGTTGTATTCATGAGTTCTCTGAGAAAACTGCGCAGGCCTGTTATGGTGTCTAGACTCTGCTTTGGTCTAGGCTTTTAAGGTGGGGTGGGAACATAAACTGTGTCATTGTCTTATCCCTCTGACCTGGAGAGCTTCCCAGTTCTGCTGCTTTGCAGAATTCTAATGTTATCTTTTTTATATGCTAGTTGCTCTTATAAATGGTGGCATTTTTTCTGTGTCCAAGGACAGAAGGATATGTTCTTTTGGTCTCTCAATATTATTTCTCCCCACCACCCTTCACAGTGTTGGGGGTGGGGGTTCCCTTTGCTACTGTGTTTCCATCTGTCTTACTGTCATCTTGCCATTCTCTATGTCTTGGCTGTTCAGTAGCATTTAGTTAGCACTCAGTTCTTTTTCAGGAGGAATTGTTCTATTAATAGGTGTTGCTTGGTGTGTTCTGTGGAGGAGGTGAGTTCAGAGTCTTCCTATATCACCATCTTGAACCCTGTTTTTAACTTTTTATTTTTTATTATGTTATGTTACTCACCATACAGTACATCATTAGTTTTTGATGTAATGTTTCATGATTCATTGTTTGTGTATACACAAACATTGTTTGTGTATATACCCAGTACTCCATGCAATAAGTGCCTTCCTTAATACCCATCACCAGGCTTACCCATCCCCCCACCCCCTCCCCTCCAAAACCCTCAGTTTGTTTCTCAGAGTCCACAGTCTCTCATGGTTTGTCTCCCTCTCCAATTTCCCCCAATTCACTTTTTTTTCTTTCTCCTAATGTACTCGGTGCTATTTTTTATGCTCCACAAGTAAGGGAAACCATATGATAATTAGCTTTCTTTGCTTGACTTATTTCACTTAGCATACTCTCCTCCAGTCCCATTCATGTTGATGCAGAAGTTGAGTATTCATCCTTTCTGATGGCTTAGTAATATTCCATTATGTATCTGGAGCACATCTTCTTTATCCATTCATCTGTTGAAGGGCATCTTGGCTCTTTCCACAGTTTGGCTATTGTGGACATTGCTGCGATGAGCATTGGGGTGCATGTAGCCCTTCTTTTCACTACATTTGTATCTTTGTGGTAAAGACCCAGTAGTGTAATTGCTGGGTCATGGAGTAGCTCTACTTTTAATTTTTTGAGGAACCTCCACACTGTTTTCCAAAGTGGCTACACCAACTTGCATTCCCACCAACAGTTTAAGAGGAATCCCCTTTCTCCACAACCTCTCCAACATTTGTTTCTTGCCTTGTCAATTTTTGCCACTCTTACTGGTGTAAGGTGGTATCTCAATGTGCTTTTGATTTAAATTTCCCAGATGGCTAATGATGATTAACATTATTTCATGTATCTATTAGCCATTTGTATGTCTTCTTTAAAAAAGTGTCTGTTCAAAACCTCCATACTGTTTTCCACAGTGGCTGCATCAATTTTAATTTCCACCAACAGTGCATGAGGCTTCCATTTTCCCCTCACCAACACTTGTTATTTCTTGTGTTTTTGATTTTTAGTCATTCTGATAGTTGTAAGGTGATATCTCATGGTGGTTTGATTTGCATTTCCCTGATGATGAATGGTGTTGGTCGTTTTTTCATGTGTTTGTTGGCCATCTATATTCTGTATGTCTTCTTTGGAAAAATGTCTATTTGTCCTTTGCCCATATTTTAACCAAATTATTAGTTTGCTGTTTAGTTGTATAAGTTCTTTATATGTTTTAGATATTAAGCCCTATTGAATATATCATTTGCAAATGTCTTCTATTCAGTAGGTTGCTTTTTTGTTTTGTTGATGGTTTCCATTACTGTAATTTTGGCATATTGTAATTTACTTTCATTAATTGAGAAAAAATTTATATTTCCTCTGATATTCATTTTTTGACCTATAGAGTATTTGAACATATTATTTAGGTTCCCAATATTTGAGATTTCCAAGATATATTTATTATTGATTTCTAGTTTAAGTTTCTTCCAGCCTGCGAAAGAAATGTTACATGATATCTATTGTTTTAAATTTGTTAAAGTTTATTTTATTGTCACAAATAAGGCTTATCATAACAAATTTTCCATGTGTGGATTTTTCTTTTTCTTTCTTTTTTTTTTTTTTTTTGGTTTGAATTTTCAATATATATCAATTAGGTCAGATTGATAGTGAGTCTTATTTAATTCTTCTCTATTCTTGCTTGTTTTATTTGTACTTTAAAAAAATGATTATTGAGAAAAGAATGTTGAAATCTCTAATTGTAATTATGGATTTGTCTACCCTTTACTTCAGTTCTATATTACTATTCTTTCTTTCTTTAAGTCCTATGTTTGGGATCTCCATTGTTAGGCACATACATATATAGGATTATTACATCCTTTTAGGGAACTGATCTTTTTATCCTTATGTGATGCCTCTCTTTATCATATTGCTTGTTCTGAAGACTACATTGTCTAATAGAAATACAGTTGCTCTGGCTTAATTTTAGTTAATGCTTTCATGGTATATTTGTATACCTATGTCTTTACATGTAAAGAGAGCTTCTTCTAGATAATATTTAGTTTTATCTTGCTTTTTTAATACAATCTGGCAACTATTGTCTTAACTAGTATGTTTAGATCCCTGACATTTAAAGTAATTTTTAACATGAGTGAATAAAATCTACCATATTGCTATTTTTTTTATCTGTTCCATGGGTCATTAATTTTTTCCAATTTTTCTGATTGTACTTGATTTAATTTAGCATTTTTATGACTCTGTTTTATGTTTTTTATTGGCATTAATTCTACATATTAAAAATAATTTAGTGGCACCATAGGGCTTACAATATTTGTTTAGTTAATCTCTGTTTATTTTTGGGTAACACATTTTCATACATAGTGTAAGAGTCTTTCAATATTGTGCACCTGACTCCTCATTCCCATCTTTTATGCTGTTTTTCGTTATGTATTTCACTTCTACTTAGCTTTAAACACAGAATATGTTACTACTACTTTTGCCTGCCTTGGACGAATAGGTATGTTTTAAAGCAATTAATTCAGGAAATATTAATTTTATTTATATCTTCATCTATTCCTTTCTTTGTTTTATTATGTATGTTCATTTTCTTTTTTACCTAATATCATATTCCTTCTTCCTGAAGAAATTCCCTTAACTTTCTTTGAAGTATAGGTCTGCAGGCAGTGAATTCTCTCATTTGTTTTTTTTAGAAATTATTTATTACTCCTATATTTTAAATAACATCTTTATTGAGTTATAATTCATATAACATAAATTTCACCATTTTTATGAGTGGAATTCAGTGGGTTTTAGTATATTAATAAAGTAATGTAACCATAGCCATTATCTACTTTCAGAATATTTTCATCACCCTCTATAGAAACACTACACTCATTAGCAAACACTCCCATTAGTTTCCTCCCCAAATCCCTTTCCCTCTGTTCCTGGGAAACTAGCAACTTATTTTCTTTCTTTATGGATTAGGTTATTCTTAATATTGTGTATGACTTTGTATCTGGCTTCTTTTATTCAAATTGATGCTTTCAAGGTTCATTGATTTTATAGTACTGAAGAATGATGATGATTAATAATCATAAACCTATTATTGTTATTGCAATTTTTGGCCACCTCTCTTTTAGTCTCAGTAGTTTCCTTCATGGGTTTGTTTCTTTGGAGCTAGAATGCTTACAGTCTAATTTTCAGCCCAATCAACTTTCTTCTCAAACCATTAAAATATGTTACTTCATGCTTAATCTACATAATGTGCTGGTCCTGCAGTAAAGTCACCTCATGGAAGGAAGGGTAAATAATAAAATGGAAAAAAATATTGTTTATTGAACACCTATTATTTCTCAGGATTTACATTCACATAATTATATATAATGCCATAGAAACCCTGTGAGATAGTACTAAGTGATCTCCATTTTTATAAAACCATACCCAAATTTGTGCAGTAAATAAATATAAGTTTCAAACCCATGTTTGTTGGAATCCATGCTGTATTGATCAGAATGCACTTTATCTAATAGAACTAAAAATATTTTAAATAAATAATATAAAATTAGTAAAAGTACTGTATTTCATGATGGGCTTATGATAACTAATTATGCATCATAATTATAAAATAGGTATTTATATAGACTCATTTTAAATAATCATGATAATGTTGAATTTACCTGAGCTCTGTGCTCTAGAAAAACTGATGGTCAAATAAATCCTCTCATTCCTTGTCTACCAGGAAAGAATTTACTGCAAAGGTCCACATTTCCCAGGGTGACTTAGATACTTAAATAAGACTCTTGGATAACCCCCTGCTTACCTAGGACAAAGCCTAGCACAGATCTTCCAAATTCCCATTTTTTGGCCTCATAAAAGATTAGCTGAACTATTTGAATTCCCTGATCAATGGGAACAAAATGCTTGTGAACTTGACCAAAATTTAAGCTTCTCTTCTTCCTCTAGGATGCTTAACTTTGATTTAATCTCAGCCTGAGCTAGTATTAGAATGTGGAATAGCTCCTTGTAGTAGGGTTCTCCAGAAAAGCAATTTTAGAAAGAGATTTATTTTTAGCTATTTCCTCATGTACTTATGGATGCTAATAAGTCCAGATCTGTAGGATGGACCAACATGTTGGAGACCCAGGGAAGAGCTGACTCTATAGTTCAAGTCCTTCTCCTGATAGAATTTTCTCCTTAGAGGTCAGTCTTTGTTCTAAGTATTCCTTCATTTGATTGGATGAGGTCCACTCACATTATGGAAAACAACCTGATTTACTCAACGTTCACCAATTTAAATGTTAATCTCATTTAAAAACATTCTCATAGGAACAGCCAGAATAATATCTGAACACATTGCTGGGCACAGTGGCCCAGCTGAGTTGACACAAAAAAATATCCTCCCTGCTTAAGGGCCTCTCCTGAAAATCAGCTGACCACAAAAAAAACTTTCCCTGATCAACTGTTGATCTTGGTTCTTTCTAGCCTTGTTTCCTCTCCCTGTAAAAGAAAAGTCCTTTTCTGCCTGACTTTGAAGAAGGCTGTAGATCTTATGATGTCTGCTGATCTTATGATCAGAACATTCTCCTTACTGTAATAGTCCCTTTGCCTCTATTGCAACAGTCTTTTGAATAAAATCCTTCCTTTTTTAAGTTCACATATGTTTTTTACTTGCCATTTTCATGTAGCACAGAAAAACTTGTGAATTCTAAATTAATGGCAAGATTATGATTCTGTTTTATTTTCGTGATCTCTGAATATGCTTTCAAGTTGGTAGCTCCTGACTAAGCACAATTGCATAAAAGTACATGACTGAATGAAAGTCAAAAGTTCTAATGATTTTTTGAGCTGGGTACAAATAACCTCTGACAAGACTTATGTACATTAAAGTTCTTTTTGAAATTCTGCTGATGGGAAATGAATATAAACTAGAATTAACCAATTTTAAGGCCTCTGCTGAGATTTATTCTTTGACAGTTGACAGAAATACTCAGAAATTAACATTTTAGTAAAACCTTTATTTGTTTAAGATGCCTCTTAGCCAAAAAGCCTGTCTGTACAAAAGGATTAACCTACTGACAAGACTTTCTGAATCCAAACCCATTGAATAACAAGCATTGAATGTATCACAATTCACTATGAAGCAGGCCTCTCGAAAAGGTCAAAATGCATAAAGAACTGAATTTCAATAGGAAGACATACAGAAATCTGAGGCAGAATGGGATTGGGTTTGTTGCATACAAATAGAAAGTAAATTATTTGAATGTGGGTCATATAAGTGGGTAACACTCCCCCAAAACCCCGCACTTTAAAAAAAAAAAAGATTTTCTTTATTTATTTGAGAGAGAGAATGAAAGAAAGCATGAGAGGGGAGAAGGTCAGAGGGAGAAGCAGACTCCCCATGGAGCTGGGGGCCCCATGTGGGATTCAATCCCAGGACTCTGGGATCATGATCTAAGCTGAAGGCAGCTGCTCAACCAACTGAGTCACCCAGGCTGCCAAAACCCCACACTTTTTAAAGGCAATTTTGGTTTTTGGTAAGGCACTACTCATCCATTGTCAGCATATTACTTGTTCTTTTAAAACATACTATTTTACTTAGGACCTCAATAATTGCAGTGCTATATTTGCAAGCCAAGTCTCAAAAATTCACTATGAGAAAAGATCAATAGTCTCTTTATGTATTGAACACTTCAGGTATATTAGGTATGTTCTGATATTTACTACAGAGAAATGCTACTTTTCAACAGGAAGAACAAAAAAAGAAGAGATTGATGAATTGATGAAATTACAGAATTTTGTTTTGGCTTTTTCCTGGGCAACTCTTATCCTGACCTGATTTTTTATCATTCTGTTAAAACTGATTTTTAGTACAGTAGTTTCCACTTATCCATGGTTTCTTTTGCCACAGTTTTGATTACCTATGGTCAGCAAAGGTTCAGAGCACATGATCCTCCTTCTGACCTATCATCAGAAGGTCAATAGTAGCCTAATGCTGCATCACAATGCCTATGTCATTCTCCTCACTTCATCTCATCACATAGGCATTTTATCTCACATTATCACAAGAATCGTGAGTACCATACAACATATTTTGAGAGAGACCATATTCATATAACTTTTAAAAAAGTATATTGTTAAAATCGTTCTATTTTATTATTAGGTATAATTGATCTCTTACTGTGCCCAATTTATGAATTGAACTTTATCATAGATATGTCTGTGTCGGAAAAGCACAAGATATGTAGGGTTCAGTACCATCCATGGTTTCAGGCCTCTACTGTGGGTCTTGGAATGAATCCCCAGTGGGTTAGTGGGGGGACTATTGTATAGGTAAATTGTGCATGTATTTAGTATGACTATTATAGTGCATTCTGAACAGATGCTTATTAATATTGGTCATTTAAGCTCATAGTGACCACTTTAAAATTAGTAAAAGTGGTTGACTTTTAATTTCTATGACTAGCCTCTGGTTCAGAAACACTAGCACTTCTCAAAAGAAAAAGAAAAAGACATTTCAAGAACTGTAAACATGTCTCCTTCCTGTGACAGTTAAAAGGCTTTATAGTGTTTTTCCAACTCAATGGTAATGAATTTAGTACTTATGTGATAAGATCCAGAGCTCTGTCTTTGGATAATAATTCCTAAAGACATTTACAGAAAAGAGGTAAGAGTCATTTCCCCCTTTTGGTAGAGTCAATTGTGAGAATATATTGTGGGTTGCATTATATACCTTGTTAAATACAATTATTTCTTCTTCTGTAAGCTACTGGATACCTCAGGACAGAGCTCATGTTCCACTATAAGGACACCAATAAAGTTAAAGACAGTGAAAGTTATGTGTCATATTTAGTAATCAAGTTGTGTATACTGCCAGCCATATATAAAGATGGTATCACTGAACCCCCTCCTCCCTAAAGCATGCACTTTGAATTATTTTCCAAATAAAGAGATGTGCCTATACTGAGCTCTCCCTTGTGAATGCTAACACATGGTTTTGAATGAGCTGGCTTATATGAAGGATGGAATCTATAATATGGAAATAAGGATTTTTCTCTTTTAATGAGTAAACAAATGAACTCATATGGAACAAATCCCAAATTTGGTTTCTTTATCCCTGTGCTGTACAGTTGAACTAAATTGTTCAGAGTATGATGATTAGGGGGTCAAAACTTCATCTTTTGGCCTTCTATTTTATTTGGCTGCTCATACACTTTCTTTTTTTCATTATATTCATTTTTATTACTTTTTAAAAATTTTTATTTATTTTTTAAATATCTTTTCAGTATTCCAGAATTCGTTGTTTATGCACCACACCCAGTGCTCTATGCAATATGTGCCCTCCATAATACCCACCACCAGGCTCACCCAACATCCCACCCATCTCCCCTCCAAAATCCTGTTTGTTTCTCAGACTCCACAGTCTCTCATTTTTCATCTCCCCCTCCAATTTCCCCAAACTCACTTCCTTCTCCATCTCCCAATGTCTTCTGTGTTATTCTTTATGCTCCACAAATAAGCAAAACCATATGATAATTGACTTTCTCTGCTTGACTTATTTCACTCAGCATAATCTCTTCCAGTCCCATCCATGTTGATACAAAAGTTGGGTATTCATCCTTTCTGATGGAGACATAATACTCCATAGTATATACGGGCCATATCTTCTTTATCCATTCATCCGTTGAAGGGCATCTTTCCACAGTTTGTGGCCTTTTCCACAATTTGGCAACTGTGGCTGTTGCTGCTATGAACATTGGGGTACAGATGACCTTTCTTTTCACCACATATGTATCTTTGGGGTAAATACCCAGTAGTGCAATTGCAGGTTCATAGGGAAGCTCTATTTTTAATTTCTTAAGGAATCTCCACATTGTTTTCCAAAGTGGCTGCACCAACTTACATTCCCACCAACAGTGTAAGAGGGTTCCCTTTTCTCCACATCCTCTCCAACACACGTTGTTTACTGTCTTGTTAATTTTGTCCATTCTAACTGGTGTAAGGTGGTATTTCAATGTGGTTTTGATTTGAATCTCCCTGATGGCTGATGTTGATGAACATTTTTTCATGTGTCTGTTAGCAACTTGTACGTCTTCTTTGGAGAAGTGTCTGTTCATGTCTTCTGCCTATTTTTGGACGTGATTATCTGTTTTGTGTGTGTTGAGTTTGAGGAGTTCTTTATAGATCTTGGATATCAGTCCTTGTAGTGTCACTTGAGAATATCTTCTCCCATTCCGTGGATTGCCTCTGTGTTTTCTTGACTGTTTCCTTTGCTGTGAAGTAGCTTTTGATCTTGATGAAGTCCCAAAAGTTCATTTTCACTTTTGTTTCCTTTGCCTTTGGAGACATATCTTGAAAGAAGTTGCTGTGGCCAGTATCGAAGAAATTACTGCCTATGTTCTCCACTAGGATTCTAATTGATTCCTGAGTCATGTTGAGGTCTTTTATCCATTTCAAGTTTATCTTTGTGTATGGTGTAAGAGAATGGTTGATTTTCATTCTTCTACACATAGCTGTCCAATTTTCCCAGCAGAATTTACTGAAGAGATGGTCTTTTTTCCACTGTATATGTTTTCCTGCTTTGTCAAAGATTATTTGAATATAGAGTTGAGAGTCCCTATCTGGACTCTCTACTCTGTTCCACTGGTCTATGTGTCTGTTTTTGTGCTAGTACCATGCTGTCTTGGTGATTACAGCTTTGTAGTAAAGCTTGAAATCAGGCAACATGATGCCCCCAGTTTTGTTTTTCTTTTTCAACATTTCCTTAGCAATTTGGGATCTTTTCTGATTCCATACAAATTTTGGGATTGTTTGCTTCATCTCTTTGAAAAATGCCAGTGAAATTTTGATCAGAATGGCATTGAAAGTATATATTGCTCTAGGCAGTATAGACATTTTAAGAATGTTTATTGTTTCAATCAATGAGCATGGAATGGTCTTCTATCTTTTTGTGTCTTCAATTTCTTTCATGATTGTTCTGTAGTTCCTTGAGTACAGATCCTTTACATCTTTGGTTAGTTTTATTCCCAGGTATCTTATGGTTCTTGGTGCTATAGTAAATGGAATTGTTTCTCTAGTTTTCCTTTCTGTATTTTCATTGTTAATGTATAAGAACGCAAAAGATTTCTGTTCATTGATTTTTTATCCTGCCACGTTACTGAATTGCTGTATGAGTTCTAGTAGTTTGGGGTGGAGTCTTTTGGGTTTTCCATATAAAGTATCATGTTATCTGCAAAGAGAAAGAGTTTGACTTCTTCTTTGTCAATTTGAATACCTTTTATTTCTCTTTGTTGTCTGATTGCTGTTGCTAGGGCTTCTAGTACTATGTTGAACAGTGCCGAGAGTGGGTATCTTTGTCATGTTCCTGACCTCAAAGGGAAGGCTGTCAGTTTTTCCCCATTGAGAATGATATTCGGTTTTTCATAGATAGATTTTATGAAGTTGACGAATGTTCCCTCTATCCCTATACTTGGAAGCATTTTAATCATGGATGGATGCTGTATCTTGTCCAATGCTTTTTCTGCATCAATCAGAATCAGGAATCAATCAGAATCCTAGTGGAGAACATAGGCAGCAATCTCTTCGACATGTGGCTTTTCTCTCTTCTCTTATTGATTTGTTCTAACACAGTGATTGATTTGTGAATGTTGAACCACCCCTGCATCCATGGATAAATCCCACCTGGTCATGGTGGATAATCCTTTTAGTGTACTGTTGGATCCTATTTGCTAGGATCTTGTTAAGAATCTTAGCATCCATATTCATCAGGGATATTGCTCTGAAATTCTCCTTTTTCGTGGGGTTTTTGCCTGGTTTGGGGATCAAGCTAATGCTGGTTTCATAAATAGAGTCTGGAAGTTTTCCTTCTGCTTCCTTCTGCTTTCCTTCTTTCCTTCTCCAATTTTTTTGAAACAGCTTCAGGAAAATAGGCATTACTTCTTCTTTGAAATTTTAGTAGAATTCCCCAGGGAATCTGTCAGGTTCTGAGCTCTTGTTTTTTGGGAAGTTTTTGATCACTGCTTCAATCTCATTACTAGATATTGGTCTAATCAGGTTGTCAATTTCTTCTTGATTTGGTTCTGGAAGTTTAAGTTTCCAGGAATGCAGCCATTTCATCAAGGTTGCTTAATTTATTGGCATATAATTGTTGATAATAATTTCTGATGATTGTTTCTATTTCCTTGGTGTTAGTCATGATGCCTCCCTTTTCATTCACAGTTTTCTTAATTTGGGTCCTCTCTCTCTCTCTCTCTCTTTTTTTTTTTGGATTAGTTTGGCCAATGGTTTATCGACCTTATTGATTCTTTCAAAAAACCAGCTTCTAGTTCGTTGATGTGTTGTACTGTATCTCTAGTTTCTATCTCAATGATCTCTGCTCTAATCTTGATTATTTCCCTTCTTGTGTGTGGGGTTGGCTTAATTTGTTGTTGATTTTCCAGTTCTTTAAGGTATAGAGACAGCTGGTGTATTCTGGATTTTTCAATTTTTTTGAGGGAGGCTTGGATGGCTATGTATTTCCCCCTTAAGACCACCTTTGCTGTATCCCATAGCTTTTGGACTGAAGTGTCTTCATTCTCAATGGTTTCCATGAATTGTTTAAGTACTTCTTTGATTTCCTGGTTGATCCAAAAGTTCTTGAGGAGGATGGTTTTTAGCTTCCAGGTGTTTGAATTCCTTCCATACTTTTTCTTGTGGTTGAGTTCCAGTTTCAAAGCATTGTGGTCTTAGAAAATGCAGGGAATAATCTCAATCTTTTGGTATCAGTTGAGCACCGATTTGTAACCCAGTATATGGTTTATTCTGGAGAAAGTTCCATGTGCGCTTGAGAAGAATGGGTATTCTGTTGTTTTAGGGTGGGATGTTCTGTATATATCTACGAGGTGGATCTGGTCCAAAGTGTCATTCAATGTTCTTATTTCTTTATTGATTTTCTGCTTGGATGATCTGTCTATTACTGAGAGCGTCATGTTAAAATTCCCTACGATTAATGTATTCATATCCATATGACTCTTTATCTTGATTAACAGTTCTCTTATGTAGTTGGCTGCTCCCATATTGGGGGCAAAAACATTTGCAATTGTTAGATTTTCTTGGTGGATAGACCCCCTAAGAATGATGTAGTGCCCTTCTTTATATCTGACTGTAGTCTTTAGTTTAAAATCTAGGTATCTGATATGAGAATCGCTACCCCAGCCTTCTTTTGAGGCCCATTGGCATGAAAGATGCTTTTCCATCCCTTCACTTTCAGTCTGGGTGTATCCTTAGGTTCAAAATGGGTCTCTTCTAGACAACATATGAAGGGGTCCTGTTGTTTTATCCAATCTGCAACCCAGTGCCATTTTATGGGAGTGTAGGCTGTTCGTGTTGACAGTGGTTATTGAAAGATACGTTTTTATTGACATCATGTTGCCTGTGAAGTCCTTGTTTCCATAGATTGTCTCTGTAAATTTCCGTTCTATTACACTCTTGGGTCCTTTTTTCTTTTATGGAACCCACTTATTATTTCTTGTAGTGCCTGCTTGGTGGTCACATACTCTTTTAAACCTTGCCAGTCTTGGAAGCTCTTTATCTTGCCATCCATTTTGAATGTCAGTCTTGCTGGATAAAGTATTCGTGGGTGCAAGTTCTTTTCATTTAGTGCCCTGAATACATCTTGCCAGCCCTTTCTGGCTTGCCAGGTTTCTGTGGACAGGTCTGACATTGTTCTGATGGGCCTTCCTCTGTATGTATGGAATCTCTTCTCCTTAGCTGCTCTCAAGAGCTCCTGTCTAAAATTATGATTCATCAGTTTCACAATCTGGTGTCTGGAGGTCTTTCTAGATTCTATGATCTGGGGGGAGACCTTTCTGCCTCTAGGACATGAACTCTGGTTCCTTTCCTCAGACTGGGAAAATTTGTTCAACTATATCCTCTATATGGACAATTTGTTCAACTATATCCTTTAATCTTCTTTCTTTCTCCTTCCCCTCAGGGATTCCAATAATTCAAATGTTGGAACGTTTCATGGTGTCATTTGTTTCCCTAATTCTGTTTTCATGGCTTCTAAGCTCTTTGTTCCAGGCCTCCTCCTGATCGTTTTTCTCTATCAGTTTTTTTCCTCTAGATCACTAATTCTATCTTCTGCCTCAGTTCCCTTAGCTGTTAGAGAATTTAGATTAGATGGGAGCTCATGGATAGCATTTTTAACTTCTTCCCTGGTGGCTTTACTTCTGTGCTAATTGATTCCATATTGTCATTAATGGTTTTCTCCAACCTAGCCATTGCCTGAATAATTGTTAGCCTGAACTTCCTTTCTGACATACTGTTTATGTCCATATCCAATAGCTCTGATGGAAAGGGCATAGTCTCTGAATTTTTCCTCTGTAGGGCATTCCTCCTCATAGTCATTTTGGTGATAGATGGCTGAGGGGATGTGTAGCTGAATGTCTCAACAGTGATCCAGGCAAGGTGCATCCTGGAACACTTCTGAGCAATCGGGAGTTCCCACCAAAGAGAAAGAAAAGAGAAACAAAGAAGAGAAAGAGAGAGACATGAAAAAAAAAATGAATACCCAGCCAGAATGGGCCCCAAATGTAAGATTTATAAAGTATACAAACAAAAATGGACAAACAAAAAGACTGACAAAAGTAAATGACAAGGAAAAAAAAAAAAGAACCTAGCCAAAATGAACCCAAAGTATAAGATTTATATACTACCAGAACAAAAACAAATGCACAGAAACACTGACAGAAGAAAAAGTTGAGAGGGTGGTTATAAATCCTCAGTGTAGATGAGGAAGGTTATTTTGGCTGTTCTTTCTTTAAAAAAATAAAGTATTTTTCCAGGTATGCCTTATCATATTTTATAGATTCTGTACACCTTAATAATGCAAACTGGTGCAGCTAATGTGGAAAACAATATTGAATTTCTTCAAAAGGTCAAAAATAATATTACCCTATGATCTACCAATAGCACTACTGGGTATATAAAACACTAATTCACTGGGGTACTCACACCCCTATGTTTATATCAGCATTATTTATAGTAGCTAGAGTATGGAAGCAGGTGTATATATATGATGGAATATTATTATTCAGCTACAGAAAATAATGATACCTTGCCATTTGCATCAACATAGTTGGAGTAGAGAGTATAATGCTAAGCAAAATTAAGTCAATAAGAGAAAGACAAATACCATGACTTCACTCATATGTGGAATTTAACAAACAAAACAAATAAGTAAAGGGGTAAAAAGGTGAGAGAAAGAGAGTGAGAAACCAAGAAACAAACTCTTAACTATGGAGAATACACTGATGGTTACCAGAGGGGAGATGGGTGGAGGATGGGGCAAAATAGGTGGTGGGAATTAAGGAGTATACTTGTGATGAGCACCGGGTGATGTATGGAATTGTTAAATCACTATATTGTACACCTGAAAATAACATAATACTGCATGTTAACTAACTAGAATTTCAATAAAAACTTAAAAAATAAATTTTTATTGAACATCAAAAGATTTAAATGATATAACGTTAAATGTTCTTAAATTTAGAAAATATTTATTTGAAAATATTAAAAATATTATCAAATTTAATAAGAACTTAAACTGTTTTTCTAACCATTGAGGTTTTTATGTTTCATAGAATTATGAAGCTTCAACATTACCAATTTTATTTCAATGAAAAACATTATTTGGGATATGCTGACACACAGACAGACACACACACACACACACACACACACACACACACATTCTCACAAGGAAAACTCAGTGTTTTAGACTTTCTACCTGGAACATTGGCAGGTAGAAAACTGAGTAAAATTCTCCCTCAGGTGTTCTGATTTGTCTAATACCAGTCAAGTGTTCTGTCTGCATTGCAACCTACTTATACCTAAGGGGATAATAAATTTAAAATGATGCACCATCCTATTTTGTACTTCTGTGGCTCATATCTAAAGGAGAATACGCAGCAAGTCTTGCTACATTGTTGAAGTCAGTGGCAATTTTGCTGACAAATCATCAGACAACACCAGCAGCTTATAAGTCTCTTCCAGTATATAAAACACATGACATGTCAGTAAAACTTCTGCAAAGAATAAAAAAGAATTCTCCTCATTTTAATAATAAATAGATATTCATTAGATAATAACTGGCAATCAAATTCCTCCTGGTTTATTAATAATTGCCTAAAAGTTATTTTTTAAATATTTTATTTATTTCTTTGGCAGAGAGAGAGAGCACAAGCAGGGGGAGTGGGAGGCAGAGGTAGAGGGAGGAGCAGGGTCCCCGCTGAGAAGGGAGCCCCATGTGGGGCTCCAATCCAGGACCCTGAGATCATGACCTCAGTAGAGATGTAGAAGCTTAACCCACTGAGCCACCCAGGCTCCCCACCTAAAATTTATTTTTATATTTTCATTTATCCATACAGACATAATATATGAATTTCTTGTATGAGATCATGAATAACATGGAGCCCAGTTCTCTTTTTATTTTTAATATCTACATTTTCTGTTCACTTAGATGTTCTCTTATTATGAAGCACTGATCAGTCAGTAACATTGTCCTGGTTTATAATCACTATAAATATGCCATACAAGAGCAAAACCAATATGGAAAGAAAACTAAAATGCATACATTAGGAAAATTTTAAATTATTAAAAAAATACAAGAACAGGGAGAGGGAGATTCATGAGACCTTTTAAAATGATAAGACCCATTGGGTCAGAAATAAAAAGACAAACATACTGAATTCCAAATGGTAGATGTTTCAAAACAGAATACTATAGTTACCACCCACTAATTTATAAGAACTGTCATTGCTATCATCCCCAGCAACATATCTATTTCAGAGTAAGAAATTACTCTTTCCCTTCATACTCGGAGGAAAAGGAATGGAGCAGGTAACTCCTTTCAAGATTAGATTCTAAGATATAATCATCTTAAAACTAAGAGTGTCATCATACGGACAAGTATTAACTATAGAATTTAAAATTACATTAAAAAGTATTTGCTGAATGATTTCTATGGCTATGAGTCTGAATTTCTTTTTTTTTTTGAGTCTGAATTTCTTTTCTTTTTTTAATTTTTACCTTTAAGAGAGCCAGTTGTTTAAAATCAATTCTATAAGTTATCACTTTGTAATAATGAAATGATATAAAATTGTCAAATTCAAAATTGTTCATATGTCAGCTTAGTAACCAGTTGGCTCCATGGTATAGCATACAAAGAGTGTAGAAAACATTTACGAAGAGCTAAATTATCCTCTTCCCATTAAACATACATCTGTGATTGAGGGTATACACCAAAGTTCCTAATGTGGGACCAAAAGTAACCAACTCACATTTCACATCATTTTTCTGTAACTCATGTCATGGGAAGAGCACTGAGATTCAGCAGATCTTAATTGTACTCTTGCCTATTCTGATTGTGTGATCTTTCTGGGAGTTTTGAGCCAAATCCCTTATGTTCTTATCCTAAGAGTGATTCAGAGGCTCTGCTCAGCATGTTTCCATGCTAAACCCCAGTAAACCTGAGAGAGTGTTCCTTTGGATAAGATATTCTACATCTCAGGCACTTTAGTTAAGTTTTGTTAGAGAAACACTCAAAAATAAAGCATGGCTTTTTCCATATTTTTCTGTGATCATTATTATAAATATCATTCTAACTACCTAAGGTTGGTCCCAGCCTGAGGTTAAAATAGAGGAAGTTCAGGGTGCCTGGGTGGCTCAGTGGGTTAAAGCCTCTGCCTTAGGCTCAGGTCATGATCCTAGGGTCCTGGGATTAAGCCCTGTATTTGGGGGGGGGGGTGTCTTTGCTCAGCAGGGAGCCTGCTTCCCTTCCTCTCTCTCTGCCTGCCTCTATGCCTACTTGTGATCTCTGTCTGTCAAATAAATAAATAAAATCTTAAAAAAATAAAAAAAATAGAGGAAGTTTGTTTTCTTTTCCCTTGATATAGTTTCATTTTAACATTTCCATCGAAGTATTTGTATACAATAGCCAGAGTTTCAATTTCAGGATGTGGACAGATCATCTTTTATAATAAAAAATTAAGCAGAAAGTGCCCATCTTCAATTTGTTACTTGTTATAGCAAAGAATATTAAGAATGAATTAGGACTTATTATTCCATATAGTCAACATCTATCTTTTTTTTTTAAAGATTTTATTTATTTATTTGTCAGAGAGAGAGAGAGAGAGCGTGAGAGTGAGCACACGCAGATAGAGTGGCAGGCAGAGGCAGAGGGAGAAGCAGGCTCCCTGCTGAGCAAGGAGCCCGATGTGGGACTCGATCCCAGGACGCTGGGATCATGACCTGAGCCGAAGGCAGCGGCTTAACCCACTGAGCCACCCAGGCGTCCCTAGTCAACATCTATCTTAATGTACCAAGAAAGAACTAAAACACAAAGCATGATTAACATTTATATTCAAGCAAGAAAATGTATTTGCCTATAAAAATTCTAGCATTAAGACCTCCATTTTTTTTTTCCTACCTTGGTAGTAAAAAATGAAAAACACGTTTTCTTTCTTCCCTGCAACACTATCTTAATACCTCCTCATGCCACATTCCTAATCCTGCTGTTCTGTTTTCACTCCATTTGTGGAGTAGGTCAACCAGGTTTTGGAAAGAATTAACAGAAACTATGGGGTATTACAAGGGAAAACCTCCTATAATCTATTGGGAAGTTTGCAATCCAATAAGGAAGGCAAAAACACACAGCCACAAAGATGCACACACATATATGCATACATACAAAAATATAAATGACAAAGACTCAAAAATATACCTAAGAATATTGACTACAGAGTTGAAGACATGTTACATATGAGAGTAACTTAAGATGAAAGTATTCTCAGAAAATACCACAAATAATCAACTGATTAAATTTTTGCTAAAATACTATTATTAGGACATGACCCAGAAGACATGAACAGACACTTCTCCAAAGAAGACATACAAATGACTAACAGACACATGAGACAATGTTCATCATCACTAACCATCAAGGAGATTCAAATCAAAACCGCATTCAGATACCAATTTACACCAGTTAGAATGGACAAAATTAACAAGACAGTAAACAACGTGTGCTGGAGAGCATGTGGAGAAAGGGGAACCGTCTTATACTGTTGGTAGGAATGCAAGTTGGTGAAGCCACTTTGGAAAACAGTGTGGAGATTCCTTAAGAAATTAAAAAATAGAGCTTCCCGGGACGCCTGGGTGGCTCAGTTGGTTGGACGACTGCCTTCGGCTCAGGTCATGATCCCGGGATCCCGGGATCGAGTCCCACATCGGGCTCCCAGCTCCATGGGGAGTCTGCTTCTCCCTCTGACCTTCTCCTTGCTCTTGCTCTCTCTGTCTCTCTCTCAAATATATAAATAAAATCTTTAAAAAAAATAGAGCTTCCCTATGAACGTGAAATTGCACTATTGCATATTTACCTCAAAGATACAGATGTAGTGAAAAGAAGGGCCATCTGTACCCCAGTGTTCATAAATAGCAATGGCCACGGTCACCAAACTGTGGAAAGGACCAATATGCCCTTCAACGGATGAATGGATAAAGAAGATATGGCCCATATACACTATGGAGTATTATGCCTACATCTGAAAGGATGAATACCCAACTTTTGTATCAACATGTATAGGACTGGAAGAGATTATGCTGACTGAAATAAGTCAAGCAGAGACAGTCAATTATCATATGGTTTTGCTTATTTGTGGAGCATAAGGAATAACACGGAGGACATGGGGAGATGGAGGGGAGAAGTGAGTTTGGGGAAATTGGAGGGGGAGACAAACCATGAGAAACTGTGGACTCTGAGAAAAAATCTGAGGGTTTTGGAGGGGAGGGAGGTGGGAGGTTTGGTGAGCCTGGTGGGTATTGAGGAGGGCACACATATTGCATGGAGCACCGGATGTGGTGCATAAACAATGAATTCTGGAACACTGAAAAGAAATTAAAAAGATAAATAAAAATTTTAAAGTAAATAAATAAATAAGTGGGGGAAAAAGACATAACCCATGTTAGCGTACATAAGATCTATCATATACTGGTAATAGGTATTGGTTTGCAAAAATATTGACTAAGACTTTGCTGATAAAAGCAGACTGTGAAATTCTAACATGCTTGTGAAACTTAGATTATTATTCACTTAAAGTGATTATTGATTGTAATAAAATGAAATCTTCACACAATAAATAAGGTTGATGAAAAAGATACAAGCAGGGCCCTAATTGATGGATTTGATAATTGGTCTTTCCTACTTGGATCTTTGCCCACCTTGTCTTGCACTGAAGTGGTAAGAGATTGTCATTGGGATGGTCATAAGTTTTCATGGAGAGAGTCATTGTAATGAATGTTTAAAAAAAAAAGAAGAAATATATGAAGCTGGTATGAAAAATGAGATATTATTCTAGATAGGGAAAAATGTTTCACATGGGGATTCCATTTGTACTATACCAAAGAGGGAAAGTAGTTTTGCTTTGAGAAAAGGATAAAAGTTAATAGATGTTAAACAATGGTAATATTACATCTGTATCTTTGAGGTAAATACCTAGTAGTGCAATTGCTGGGTCATAGGGTAGCTCTATTATATAATGGAATATTACTTAGCCATTGGAAAGGATGAATACTCACCATTTGCATCAACATGGATGGAATTGGAGGGTATTATGCTAAGTGAAATAAGTCAAGCAGAGAAAGATTGTTATCATATGGTTCCACTCATATGTGGAACATAAGGAATAGCATGGAGGACCACAGGGAAAGGAAGGGAAAACGGAATGGGAAGAAGTCAGGGAGGGAGACAAACCATGAGGGACTCTGGACTCTGGGAAACAAACTGAGAGTTACAGAAGGGACTGGGTAGGTGGATGAGGTAGCAGTATGATGGGTATTAAGGAGGGCACATGTAGTGGTGAGCACTAGGTGTTACACACAACCAATGAATCATTGAACACTACATCAAAAACTAACTTAGTATGTTGGCTAATTGAACACAATAATTTTTAAAAAGATGATAATATTTACTCCTTGCCCTTTAACTACTTTGCTTCATTTTAACTACATGGTCCATACATACTCCATTTATTTTTATTTTTATTTTTTTATTTTTTTTAAAGATTTTATTTATTTATTTGACAGAGAGAGAGATCACAAGTAGACGGAGAGGCAGGCAGAGAGAGAGAGAGAGAGAGAGGGAAGCAGGCTCCCTGCTGAGCAGAGAGCCCGATGCGGGACTCGATCCCAGGACCCTGAGATCATGACCTGAGCCGAAGGCAGCAGCTTAACCCACTGAGCCACCCAGGCACCCCATACTCCATTTAATAATTAAAACTACACAGCCATATATAAAGAAATGTTTCATGGTTTCTTCTTACCCCAAGTATCCTCCTCTCCTGTCTGTCTGAACATAACTGATGATAACAGTTTCTTGTATAACTTCTACATTCTGTTCTATGATGGCCAAATATATATACACATTTTTAAAATTTTTTATTATGTTAAATTAACCAACATATGTTACATCATTAATTTTTGATGTAGTGTTCAACAATTCATTAGTTGTGTATAACACCCAGTTCTCATCCTTCCTTAACAAGTGCCTTCAAGTGCCTTCCTTACGTTTTATTAATTTTTCAATATGATCAGGCCACTAATATTATTTTCTAATATTTCCTTTTCTTTTTACTCAAGATGTCCTGGATATCACTTTGGGTAAATTCTTGTATACCTAAATCCATAGAATAGTTATACTATGCGTTTTAAAAATTATATATTTTTGGAAGTATCTTCTTGAAATAATTTGGTGGAAGAATGGTAGAGGTTAATATAGAATCTGGCTGAGATAATTCTGATATCAGCAAAATAGGTGATGACTTTGTTACCAATGTTGACAAATGTGTCTGATTGCAATAGATACTTAAGGTGATTTTTGGCTTGTCATTGGGACTTTTGGTGTAGCAATATAGAAATGCTCACATTTTATACTGTTTAGTATCTGCAAGATAGAAGTTGCTATTTTTTATTTGAAATGAAAATTCCAAAGATGGAGTTCAGTGATACAAAAGTAGAATGGTTTGAATGGATCTTCAGTGTGGAGGTTTGCTTGCTTTCTTTCTCCCTTCCTTCCTTCCTTCTTCTTTTCTTTCTTTCTTTAAGAGGAGAATATGAGTTATGACACCATATATTGAAAGAGCATCTGAGATTGAACATGAAAATCAAATCACTGAGAACTTGTAAGGTCATGAATTACAGAAACATAATTTGGAAAACAGAAGGGAAAGCTTTGGAAAAGGGCTAATACAATGCAAAGGCTGTATAGTACTTGATTGGTCTCTTACTTTATTCTAAAAACCTCCACTAAATGGAACACTCTATAGAAATGAAAGCCTAGACAAAGAATGAAATTGATGGTGCAATTACAAATTATATGGCATTCTTATTTATGACTTTCAAATGAATAGCAACTGATTATACCTATGGATAATAAAAATAATAATAAAAATCACCAACTGGCTTTAAAAATACAATAGAAAGCAAGGAAACTTCCTTTTAAATCCTTGATGTAGCCTAAATTTTCTTTGTTAGTTTGAGCAATTAAAGTTTCTAAGTTTACTATTGACAAACCAGTTAGAAAACCTATCATGGAATCCCAGTATTTAATATCTCCATTGCCAGCAATAAAACCCTAAGTATCACATGGTTGTAAAGATGTCACAAAACCAACAGAATTACACAAAAATTATGAAAACAATTCATTAGATTAGGGAAACTACAACCACTATAATAAACAGAAAAACTTACAAAAGTATTTTTGGTGATTCTAGAGAGATCAAGCAGGGAAAATTATGACTATTTCAATATAATTTCATTTATGTCTTTACTCAACCAACAAATAATGAATAAATGTTAGCTGCTATGAAAAAAAATTTAAATGCATTGTTTCTGACTTCAAGAAGTTGAAATTAGTAGGAATGAAAAATACTGCATAAAAAACATACAATCAGTATACATTATGGAATGCAAACACCATGGAGACAGAGGTAAAAATAAAATCCCAGAGAAGGGAAATACTATTTCCAATTTGTTGAAGTCTGGGCTCCTTGGGAAGCAGACTCTGAGAAAAGATTAGCATGCTGTAATTTTATTAGGAAATTCTTTCAGAATTTATACCTTTTAGGTGAAAGGAAGGTAACAAGATTGGATAGAGATGATGGATGTTAACGAGGATTATTGTGGTGATCATCCTGCAATGCATAGAAACATTGAATCATTGTGTTGTACACTGTGTTGTACGTTGTGTTGAAACCAATATAATGTTATATGTCAATTATACCTTGGTTTAAAAAGGGAGAAGTCGTGTTGCAAAAGTTGTCCTCAAAATAAGTCTCAGTTAACCTGAAGTGTTCTGTGAAACTAGGATGACACTTCATAAGCGTTCAGAGTTTGGATGAGGGGAATGGATATTTATATTCCCCTATCTACAAGTCATTGGATGTAGGAGCATGCCCTTGTATGACTAGACTCTCAGATGAAAGCAATTCCAGGATAGGAATTTCAGCCAGCAGTCATGGACAAGGGAGTGGGAATTTGGGAACACATTATAATGTCTACTACACAGCCCAAGAAGTCAGAGTATTAGAACTGCAAGAAACCTATTAATTATTAATTATCTCATCCAAACTAATTATTTTTACCTGATAAAACAGAGTTTAAATTACTTGTCCAAGGTCACAGAGCTGGAGATCAAATTGAAGCTAGAACTCATTTGGTTATTCTTTCCCTTGTTTATTCTGATACACCTAAAGCCTTTCCTATGCAAAGAACTAAAACAAGCAAAAACAAACAAAAAGTGCAACAGAAAACTAAAGCTGAGACATTCAACTAATTGGAAAACAGCAGAGAAACTGTATGGGACTTAAAGTAAACAGTTGGTTTATAAGTAAACCTGATGTAAATACATCTTAAGTTATATAAAATTTTTCATGAATGTGTCTAACTCTATGATATATAGTAAAATACTAGGAGTTGAAGACTAAAAGGATAATACATACAACCACCATTGTTCCCAGTTACTGACATTTTAGATTTCTTCTTCAGGAGAATCCCACTGTTTCTTTCTCAGAGAGGAGGAAAGAAATCATTAGCAGTCAGAGAGAGTGTTATGAATTCCTATTTGTGTTATTTCTTTCAATTGTCTTGACTCAGTCCCCCAGTAGTCTCATGACAGTGGCAACAAACACCCAGTGGGAGCTCACAGGAGTCAAAACTAAGAGTGGGGAAGACATTCTCTTAAAATTGTTGTTGTTTTTTTTTTTTTCGCTCTCATTGTCCACAGCTTGGCTTGTAGATAGCCGTCTTTTCCCTGTGCCTTCATATGGTCTTCCATCTTCATGTGTGCATATTCTTTTCTTATTTAAGGACACCAGTCATATTGGAATAGACCCTACCCATATGACCTCATTTTACCTTATTATTTCTCTAAAGAACCTGTCTCCAAATAGGGTCACATTCTGAAGTACTAGGAGTTGGGACTTTTACATAAAAAGTTTTAGAGACACAGTTCAGGCTATTACATTCATTTCTAGGTAATTCCTGATTTTTACCAGGCTTCATTCAAAAAAAATTTTTTTGTCTTTAGTTTTCAGCACTTTAATTTGGTATGTTTGGCTTTTGTTTCTATTAATTTGTCTTGTAGTTTACTGATTCTTGAATCTACTTGGATATGTCCCATTTGTGAGTTACTCTGTGTTCAGTTTGAGACTTGGATTGTAGTCTATATAAAGCATATGGAAACAAAATTTATCATAACAATATATGTTCCTTAGGGAAAATAGAAATGAAGACAAAAATGTGTAATTAAAATGTGTGATTACACTATACAAAGATAATGGACTATTGACATTGTGGAGTTTATCTTTCCTTGCTTCCAGTTTCTTTTCTCTCTCTGAGTGTTTCTGTCTCTCTCTTTTCATCTTAATATGTTGAATCAATTTTTGTTTTTAACAACATCCCACCAGCATCTTTGAGAAACCCAATATGTTCCTTTTAATATTTAAATAATAATCAGTTGCATATGTGTGTCAAATTTTGCCTGAGTTGGTAAATAACTAGGTTCAATTTTTCACTATTAAATCTCACACTATATCCTTAACGTACAAAGAGTATCCTTATCACTTGGATAAATTTTTATTTATTTATAAAAAAAAGTTAGTTACCATACAGTACAATAGTGGTTTCTGGAGTAGAAATCAGTGATTCATTACTTACATACAATACCTAGTTACCATCACAAGTGTCCTCTTTAATAGCCATCACCCATCTAGCCCATCCCCCACTCACATCCTTCTGCCAACCCTCAGTTTGTTCTTCATCATTAAGAATCTCTCACAGTTTGTTTCCCTCTCTCCTCCCCTCCCTCCTATGTGTTCATCTGTTTTATTTCTTAAATTCCACATATGACTGAGATCATATGATATTTGTCTTTCTCTGACTGACTTATTTCACTTAGCATAATACACTCTAGCCTAATCCTCATCATTGTAAATGGCAAGATTTCATTCTTTTGATGGCAGAGTAATATATATTCCACCTCTTTATCCATTCATCAGTCGATGGTCATTTGGGCTCTTTCTAGAATTTGGTTATTTTTGATAAAGCTGCTATAAACATTGGAGTGTGTGTACCCCTTCAAATCAGTAATTTTGTATCCTGCAGTTAAATACTTAGTAGTGCAATTGCAGGGTAGGTCAGTTCTATTTTTAACTTTTTGAGGAACCTCCATGCTGTTTTCCACAGTGTCTGCATCACTTCACATTCACACCAACAGTGCAAAAGTGTTCTCCTTTCTCTGCACCCTCGCCAACACCTGCTGTTTTTTCTGTTGTTAATTTTAGCCATTCTGACAGGTGTGACATATTATCTCATCATGGTTTTTATTTGTATTTCCCTGATGATGAGTGACGTTGAGCATCTTTTCATTTGTCTGTTAGCCATCTGGATGTCTTCTTTGTGGAAATATCTCTTCATGTCTTCTGCCCATTTCTTAACTGGATTATTTGTGTTTTGGGTGTTGAGTTTGGTAAGTTCTGTATAGATTTTGGATATTAACTCTTTATCAGATCTGTCATTTGCAAAAATCTTCTCCCATTCTATAGGTTGCTTTTTAATTTTGTTTCCTTTACTGTGCAGAAGATTTTATCTTGATGAAGATGAAATAGTTCATCCCAATAGTTCATTTTTGCTTTTGTTTCCCTTGCCTCCAGTGATGTGTCTAGTAAGAAGTTGCTAAGAGGTCAAAGAGGTTACTGCCCGTGTTCTCCTCCAGGATTTTGATGGTATCCTGACTAAGAAAAATTTTTAGAAGTAAAATTGTGACCTCAAAGGAAACATTTTAAAGACATTTTGTTTTTCTTTTTACTTTGTACCATGTTGACCTTCAAAGTATGTACACATTTATACACCTAGTAATAATGTATGAAAATTAGTTTCTTCATCATTGTCAGTAATTCATAGGAATATTTCTTTCCATCTTTGTTAATATGATAAGTAAAAGTTGAAACCTTGCATTAATTTTATTTTCTTTAATTTCCCATGATGTTGAATATTTTTAAATTTTATTTTGTGGGAGTAGGGGCAAGATGAAGGAGAAGTAGGAGACTCTGTTTCAACCAGTTCCCTAAAGTGAGCTAAATATCTACCAAAACACTGTGAACACCCATGAAATCAGTGTGAGATGTAAGATTATACACTTCTGGATCTCTGTGGGGTCAGAAACATCAATGGAGATCTAGGGTAACTGAGGCAGAAGATCTAATCAGTGCTCTAGAAGACAAACTGATAGAAAAGAAGGATCAGGAGAAGGCCTGGAACAAAGAGCTTAGAGGCCATGAAAACAGAATTAGGGAAATAAATAGCACCATGAAACGTTCCAACATCAGAATTATTGGAATCCCTGAAGGGGTGGAGAAAGATAATGCTGCTATATCATAACTATATCTTCTATATCTTCTACAAAACTAGAAGATATAGTCTTCTAGAAGATATAGTTATCATTGAGTCTAAAAGACTAGAAGATATAGTTGAACAAATTCTGGATGAAAATTTCCCTAGTCTGTCAAATGGAACAAGTGTTCTTATCCTAGAGGCAGAAAGGACCCCCCCACCAAGATCAGCAAATCTAGAAAGACCTCCAGACACCAAATTGTGAAATTCACAAATCATAATTTATTCGAGAGGTCCTGAGGGCAGCTAGGGGGAAGAGATTCCTTCCATACAGAGGAAGGACCATCAGAATAATGTCAGACCTGTCCACAGAAACCTGGCAAGCCAAAAAGGGCTGACAAGACATGTTCAGGGCACTAAATGAGGAGAATATGCAGCCAAGAATACTTTATTCAGTAAGGCTGACATTCAACATGGATGAGAGATAAAGAGCTTCCAAGACTGGCAAGGTTTAAAAGAGTATGTGACCACCAAGCAGGCACTATAAGAAATATTAAGGGGGGTGTTCTATAAAAGAAGAAAAAAAACAAGAGTGACATAGAACAAAAATTTGCTGAGACAGTCTATAGAAACAAGGATTTCTCAAGCAACATGATGTCAATAAAAAGTTTTCTTTCAATAATTACTCTCAATGTGAATGGCCTAAATGCTCCCATAAAATGGCACGGGGTTGCAGATTAGACCCATCCATATGCTGTCTAAAAGAGACCCATTTGGAACCTAAAGATACATCCATACTGAAAGTGAAGGGGTGGAGAGCCATCTTTCATGCCAATAGAACTCAAAATAAAGCTGGGGTAGTGATTCTCATATCAGACAAATTAGATTTTAAGCTAAATACTGCACCAGAGATACAGAAGGACACTACATCATTCTTAAAGGGTCTATCCACCAAGAAGATCTAACAATTGTAAATATTTATGCCCCCAATATGGGAGCAGCCAACTACATAAGACAACTGTTAACCAAAATAGTCATATTGATATGAACACATTAATTATAGGCGATCTTAACACTCCACTGTCAGCAACAGACAGATCATCTAAGTAGAAAATCAATAAAGAAATAAGAACATTGAATGACACATTGGACCAGATGGACCTCATAGATATATACAGAACATTCCACCCTAAAACAACAGAATACATATTCTTCTCAAGCACGCATGGAACTTTCTCCAGAATAGACCACATATTGGGTCACAAATCAGGGCTCAACCAATACCAAAAAATTGAGATTATTCTTGGCATATTCTCAGACAACAATGCTTTGAAACTGGAACTCAACCACACACACACACACACACACACACACAAGTTTGGAAGGAGTATAAGCACTTGGAAGCTAAAGACCATCCTCCTCAAGAATGTTTGGATCAACCAGGAGATCAAAGAACTTAAACAGTTCATGGAAACCAAGAAGAATGAATACACATCAGTCTAAAACCTATGGAATACAGCAAAGGCGGTCCTAAGGGGTAATACATAGCCATCCAAGCCTCTCTCAAAAAAATTGAAAAATCCAGAATACACCAACTCTCTTTACATCTTAGGGAACTGGAAAATCAACAACAAATTAAGCCAACCCCACACACAAGAAGGAAAATAATTAAGATTAGAGCAGAGATCAATGAGTTAGAAAATCGAGATATAGTAAAACCCATCAATGAAACTAGAAGATGGTTCTTTGAAATAATTAATAAGATTGATAAACCTTGGCCTAACTAATCCAACAGAAAATAGAGAGGACACAATTAATAAAATCATGAATGAGGGGCACCTGGGTGGCTCAGTGGGTTAAACCTCTGCCTTCAGCTCAGGTCATGATCTCAGGGTCCTGGGATCGAGCCCCGCATTAGGCTCTCTGCTCAGCGGGGAGCCTGCTTCCCCCTCTCTCTCTGCCTGCCTCTCTGCCTACTTGTGATCTCTCTCTCTCTCTCTGTCAGATAAATAAATAAAATCTTTAAAAAATAAAATAAAATCATGAATGAAAAGGGTGAGATCATGACTAACACCAAGGATATAGAAACAATCATCAGAAATTATTATCAACAGCTATATGCCAATAAGTTAAGCAACCTAGAAGAAATGGCTGCATTCCTGGAAACCTACAAATTTCCAAGACTGAAACAGGAAGAAATTGACAACCTGAATATACCAATATGTAGTAACGAGATTGAAGCAAAAAATCTCTCCAAAAACAAGAGCCCAGGACCTGCAAAGTTCCTGGGGAAGTCTAGCAAACCTTCAAAGAAGAAATAATACCTATTCTGCTGAAGCTGTTTCAAAAAATGGAAACAGAAGGAAAACTTTCAGACTCTTTTTATGAAGCCAGCATTACCTTGATCCCCAAACCAGGCAAAAACCCCACCAAAAAGGAGAACTTCAGACCAATATCCCTGATGAATATGGATGCTAAGAATCTCAACAAGATCCTAGCTAATAGGATCCAACAGTACATTAAAAGGATTATCCTTCAGGACCAGGTGGGATTTATCCCTGAGATGCAAGGGTGGTTCATCATTCACAAGTCAATCAATATGATAGAACAAATCAATAAGAGAAGAGAGAAGAAACACATGGTCCTTTCGATGCAGAAAAAGCACTTGAAAAAATACAGCATACGTTTCTGTTTAAAACTCTTCAAAGTCTATGGATAGTGGGAACACTCCTCAATTTCATAAAATCTATCTAGGAAAAACCCACAGTGAATATCATTCTCAATGGCGAAAAGCTGACAGCCTTCCCTTTGAGATCAGGAACACGACAAGGATGCCCACTCTCACCACTGTTGTTCAATACTGTACTAGAAGTCCTAACAACATCAATTGGACAACAAAAAGAAATAAAACGTATTTGGCAAAGTAGAAGTCAAACTCTCTCTCTTTGCAGATAAAATGATACTCTATATGGAACACCCAAACACTCCACCCCCAAACTACTAGAACCCATACAGCAATTCAATAATGTGGCAGGATACAAGATTAATGTATAGAAATCAGTTGCTTTCTTATACACTAACAATGAAAATATAGAAAGGGAAATTAGAGAATTGATTCTATTTACTGTAGCACCAAGAATCATAAGATGCCTTGGAATAAACCTAACTAAAGAGGTAAAGGATCTTTACTTGAGGAACTATAGGATGTTCATGAAAGAAACTGAAGAAGACACAAAAAGATGGAAAAGCATGGATCCATGCTCATGGATCCGAAGAACAAACATTGTTAAAATGTCTATACACCCAGAGCAATCTACATTTTTAATGCCATCCTGATCAAAATTCCACCAGCATTTTTCAAAGTGCTGGAACAAAGAATCCTAAAATTTGTATGGAACCAGAAAAGACCCTGAATTTTTAAGGAAATGTTGAAAAAGAAAAAAACAAAGCTGGGGGCATCATGTTGCCTGATTTCACATTTTACTATAAAGCTGTGATCACCAGGATAGCATGGTATTGGCACAAAAACAGACACATAGACTAGTGGAACAGAGTAGAGAGTCCAGATATGGACCCACAAGTCTGTGGTCAGATAATATTCGACAAAGCAGGAAAACATACATAAAAAAAAGACAGTGTTTTCAATAAATGGTGCTGGGAACATTGGACCTCTATGTATAGAAGAATAAAACTTGACCATTCACTTACACTATACACAAAGATAAACTTGAAATGGGTAAAGGACCTCAACATGAGGCAGGAATCTATCAAAACCCTAGAGGAGAACATAGGTAGTAAGCTCTTTGAGGTTACTCCATCGGCCACAGCAACTTCTTTCAAGACATGTCTCCAAAGACAAAGGAAACAAAAGCAAAAATGAACTTTTGGGACTTCATCAAGATCAAAAGCTTCTGCACAGCAATGGAAACAGTCAACAAAACAAAGAGGCAACCCAGGAAATGGGAAAAGATATTTGCAATGACAGTACAGACAAAGGGCTGATATCCAAGATCTATAAAGAACTCCTCTAACTCAACACACACAAAACAGATAATCACGTCAGAAAATAGGCAGAAGACATGAACAGACACTTCTCCAAAGAAGACATACAAATGGCTAACAGACGCATGAAAAAATGTTCATCATCATCAACCATCAGGGAAATTAAAATCAAAACCACATTGACATACCACCTTACACCAGTTAGAATGGCCAAAATTAACAAGACAAGAAACAAGTGTTGGAGAGGATGTGGATAAAGGGTAACCCTTTTACACTGTTGGTGGGAATGCAAGTTGGTGCAGCCACTTTGGAAAACAGTGTGGAGATTCCTTAAGAAATTAAAAATAGAGCTTCCCTATGACCCTGCAATTGCACTAATTGGTATTTAGCACAAAGATACAGATGCAGTGAAAAGAAGGGCTATATGTACCCCAATGTTCATAGCAGCAATGGCTCAATCACCAAACTGTGTTAAGGGCCAAGATGCCCTTCAACAGATGAATGGATAAAGAAGATATGGTTCATATATACAATGGAATATTACACTTCCATCAGAAAGGATGAATACCCAACTTTTGCATCAACATGGATGGGACTGGAGGAGATTATGCCGAGTGAAATAAAACAAGCAGAGGAAGTCAATTATCATATGGTTTCACTTACTTGTTGAGCATAAGAAAGAACATGGAGGCCATTCGGAGAAGGAAAGGAAAAGTGAATTAGGGGAAATTGGAGGGAGAGATGAACTATGACAGACTGTGGACTCTGAGAAACAAACTGAGGGTTTTTGAGTGGAGGGAGGTGGGAGGTTAGGTAAGCCTGGTGGTGGGTATTAAGGAGGGCACGTACTGCATGGGGCACTGGGTGTGGTGCATAAACAATGACTCTTGGAACACTGAAAAAATAAAATTAAATTAAAAAATAGATTACAAAAAAAGATTTCATTTTGTATCTACATCTTTGATTCACTTGAAATTTATTTTGCTATAGGCTGTGAGGTAACTTAAGTCCTTTCTAGATGGCTAGCCAATTATCCCAGTATTATTTATTGAATTATCATCTTTCCTTTCCTTAGTGATCTAAAATGCCATATTTATCATATAGTAAATTATATCTTATACTTAATTTTGTTTGTCATATACTATTCTATTCCATTGTCTAGATGTCCAGACTGATTCCAGTACTAATCCATTTAGTTACTTCATAATATAATTTCTCACCTGTTTATGAATAATTATTCTAAAAATTCCCACATTATTCTTGCTTATTTTTGTTTCAAAAAACTTATACAATTATGTTTTTAATTTCTAAAAATATCCTATTGAAACTTTGACTTGTAGTACATTAAGTGCATATATTAATTTGTAGGGAATTGTCAACTTTTGTATACCAAGTCTGTGAATATGTATATTTTACCATTAATTAAAATGTTATGTTATATTCTTATATGCAGTTTTGATGTAAAAATGGGAAGTGTGTCATAATACTTAAACATATACCAAAATGTTAATTCTAGGTATTTCTATTTTAGGGGGAATTATGAGGTGTTGTTTATTCCATGAATTTTTAAAAAGTTTTATTGACATACCATAGGATTCATCCATTTATTCTATACAATTCAATGATTTTTTAATATGTTCATGGGATTGTGCATCTATCATCATTTTCTGATTTTACAATATTTCTATAACCCCTAAGGGAAACTTCACACCCAGTAGCATTCACTCCCTATTTATCCTCAACTCCCTTAGTATTAGGCAGTCATTAATCTTTCTGTGACTACAGATTTGCCTATTCTGAATACTTTATATAAATGAGTTATATAATATGTGGTCTTTTGTGATGGGCTTCTTTTCCTTAGCATGTCTTCAAGGTTCATCCCTATTCAAGCATTTATCAGTACTTCATCTGTTTTTATGGCTGAATAGTAAGCCATTATATGGCTATACTGCCTATTATTTATCCATTCATCAGTTGATAAACATCTGGGATTTTTTTTGGCTTTGTGGCAATTATGACTAATGCTACAATGAACGTTCATTAACTAGTTTTTGTGTGAGTGTTTGCTTTTAATTCCCTTTGGTATATTCATAGGAGTGAAATTATAGGTCATATGGTAGCTCTATATTTGACTTTTTGAAGAAATGCCAGACTGTTTTTCAAAGTGACTGCACCATTTTGAATGATCACCAGCAATATATGAGGGTTTTTACTTCTCCACATTCTTGCTAACACTTATTATCATCTGTTATTTTTATTATAGCCATCTCTGAGGGTGTGAAGTGACATGCCATTGTGATAACTTCTCTTAATATTCTATAATGTGTGCATACTTTTTTTTAATGGCAACCACCCTATATTTATAAAAGCAAAATATGTGACATGAATACTCTGAAAACTGGAAATAAATGCTGACCTCTGTTTACAGAGTGTCCTGAGTCACTTCTGAGTAGGCAGACATCAAACAATCTTAAAATGGACATGTTTATGGCCACAGATATGCAACTGAATATGAAGAAAAATAATATCACAAATTCCAATAATATTTTTGACTTTTTATTTTTTTAATTTTAAAGATTTTATTTATTCATTCAAGAGGGAGAGAGAGAGAGATTATGTGTCAGCAAGCACAAGCAGAGGGGAGTGGCGGAGAGAGAAGCAGACACCCTGCTATCAGGGAGCCCAACATGGGGCTTGATTCCAGGGCTCAGAGATCATGATCTGAACCAAAAGCAGGTGCCTAATCAACTGAGCTACCCAGGTGCCCAATACTTTTTGACTTTTTTTAAAAAAGATTTTATTTTTTTGACAGATCACAAATAGACAGAGAGGCAGGCAGAGAGAGGGGGGAAGCAGTCTCCCCACTGAGCAGAAAGCCCAATGCAGGGCTCCATCCCAGGACCCTGGGATCATGACCTGAGCTGAAGGGAAAGGCTTTAACCCACTGAGCCACCAAGGTGCCCCATTTTTTGACTTTTTAAAAGGAAATTGGCAGTTCTTAAATTAACTTTTCAGCACCTCTATTAGCATGTCACATTCTTATGAAACTTTAAAGTGCATTTTCAGAGATTAGGGATTATCATCAATGATCTCATTTTTAAACTATTTTTTGCTTCCACCTTATTTTCATTCCTTTCATTAATTCATTTTATGCTCAGACCCAGTGTCTAATATGTGAAAACCGCATCTATATCACATCAAACATCTTTAGAACAATTTTAACATCTTTAGAACAATTATCTTTGCCTTGCTTGTATTAATTCTGATTTGTGGAATGAGACAAAGTAAGGAGTTTTATGATGCAGATTACCCAAATGTAGTAAATCCAAATATAGTACTTGAATTGCTATCTAATTCAATGTGTTGAAACAAAATAGTTGAAATAGCTGATGCAAGTATATTCTATCTATCTATCAATCTATATGCAAGTATATTTTATCTATCTATCAATCTATAAAAACTGGAGAATTATGATATTAGTGTAGCTTCAGATTATGAATCAATATAAAGTTGTATTGATTGGCATTTTGTTAGTTATGGTATACTCTGTCTATAAATTCACCTTAAGTTTTTGAAATAAAAATGAGAAAAAGGGAGAAGGCATTTTCAGTTACTGTAGAACTATTTTTCCTAGTGGTGGTAGCAACTTTGAAATCATTTCAGGGAAGATTTTTTTGTTTGTTTGTTTAGGAAATATCCTAAAAGTCAACTTAATTATCAAATATAAAGTAAGTACACCTCCAAATGCCTTTAGAGAGACTGTAAAGTCTTGGTAACCTGAATGTGATACTTAATATTTTAATTTGGTCTTGCAAATTCCTGTGTATGGTTCAGGTTATGTAAGATTTTGTAGTTTGCTTTTTGAAGGAGAGATGAAAGTGGAGAAAATAAATTCCTGGGTGCAGACAAATGGCAAAGTGCTTTGAAAGTTTAAACTGATGGAGAGAATGGTGCTTTGAGAGTACTGGGAGACAAAACTCTGACATGACAACAGAGAATCCTTTTGAGAAGACTTCAAGGCAGGGGGATATCGACTGAGGGCAATCAGAACAGGAAAGGAAACTGTACAGGCTCTCCTAATGGATAGACCGTAACATGAGACACCCTTCTATGACATGTAGAAATAATGGAGTACTGTTGTGGAAGTGAAGCATTTTGGATGAGTCCCAACAAGCACAGTGCTATAGAGCAGTGCTGTCCAATAGAAATTTCAGTGATAAAGAAATATACTAGATCTGTACTGTCTGATATAATCTAGTAACCACTAGACATACGTGGCTATTGAACACTTGAAATGAGCCTGGTGTGTTTGAGGAACCAATTTTAAAATTTAAATTAATTTTTTTTTTGAGAGAGAGAGCATGAGCAGAGGGAGGGGCAGAGGGAGAGAAAGGATCTTAAGCAAGCTCCATGCTCAGTGCAGAGCCTCACATGGGACTTAATCTCATGACTCCGAGATCATGACCTGAGCCAAAATCAAGAGTTGAATGCTTAACCAACTGAGCCACAATAAAGTATTTTTGCTTTTGACCTATATTATCTTGACTACTTTTATGACATTAAGAGAGATTTCAAATAATAATTAGCTTATGAATTAGCTTTATATCACTCTGGAAAAGTTCTGCCACTCTAAAGCTATCTGAATGAGAAAGAAATAAAATGGCTTAGCAAAGTGCTCTGGCACTGAAATAATGCAATTTGAAAAAATACACTTGTACATAAACCAAAAAAACAGAATAAATGAAGAAAAGTCAGTAACTGAAAGACATAGCAAACTATAAACAAAAGACATTTTCAAACAGGATCATTCTTCATTCCTATTTATCATGGAAAAGACAAAATGTTGAAAGGAGACAAACTCATTTGCAAGAAGCTAGACAAGTAAGGTTATTCAGCTTGTATCTCTATCAGAGATACAATAGCCTATGCCCTTGAGTATGCATAGTAAAGTTATTATCTACTTTTAGACCATAAGAAGCTACAACATAAATATAGGCTTTACTATGAAATATAATTTAAGAATCCTGGCATCAGTTTGGATATATACCACTAAAATTTCTCTCACATGAAAGAAGGGATTTAAGAAAACATGTAGTTTTCATTGAGAGTTTTTGCTCATGATAAGTATTCAGAAGGGAAAAATATTTATAAAAAGTTAAAATATAAAAAGAGAACACACACATCAACAGTTTCTAATATCCATTAATTATTTTGAATGTTCCATACTTGTCTTAGAAAATTGAGGCAATGCTTATGAGATTGCTATAAATATTGATTGTTTTAATAGTATAATATAAAATCTAAAAACAAGATGTCCAGTAGATAAAATCTATACAATAAATAAATAAATAAATAAATAAATCTATTAAATAAATTAAATTTAAAAACAGGATGCCCTGCATGCATGTCATGATTTATTTCCTCTGAGTTTTTTTTTTTTTACTTCTCTCAATCAGTATAAGGAATTTTATTTCTCCCAGATTGCAAGAAAAAATAAACCAAACATATTGCTAAGGTTTTCAGAGCTAGACATACAATACAAAGAGCTCATTTAAATAAAAGTTTAACAATTGGATAAAATTCCTTATGTTAATGTTAGTTTTATATTTTTTCTAAATATTATAAAATGCTATTCTATTTTGTGGATTTGACTGCAGTAGATTGTTGAGTAGATAGTATTAGAGGCATTATTTTATTCTCATTTCACTTTGTGAAATTTTATTACTAAGGGGTTGGATTAAATCAAAAGAATTTTTCATGTAATATTGTTTTTCTTGAACCTTTGCTTATAGTTTTTTAGAATATAAACACTGCCTAAAGTTTGCTTAACAGTACAGAATTGTAAGGCAAAAGGAATGAAGAGAACCGTTCTTTGAATTTTGATTTCTGTATATTATTTAAAAGCCTGAAGCAATCTGGCTTTTTCTTTATGACCTTATTTCCTTTTCTGCAAAATCTTTCCTTATCTTCCATAATGTCTCTTAAGGTAAATCAAAGGATAACCTAAGTTAGTCAGTCAGTGCTTTTGACTTTCGGACTACTGTAAGTGTAAAATAAAAGAAATTTGTTAAGATGATGCAATTAGATCAGGTCAAAAAGGTAACATGGTTGAATGTGTTTATTTTTCTTTGCAGTTGTGATATGTTGAATGCTTTTTCTTTAAGCTCTCTTCTTCTATTACATTATATCAGTTGAGAGGATTCAGGATTTTCAGTACTGAAGGTCAGACACTACTAAGCACTAAAAGTCTTTAACCAAACAGGGAAAGGAGAAAATATCCAGGTTTAGTTCAGACATTTGTGACCTCAATTTAGATCTTTATTTTTATGTTGAATCCAAATGTGTTGAATCTAAAATCAGAACAATATACTTTGTTCTCTTCTGGATTAAAGTAGTTTGTTCCTGGCCTGAGTTGCAATAGATTTCAGTATGTGTGTTATATCAGTCTACCTCCTGCTAACAGGTTAGTAAACTGTTAAAATAATAAACTATTTTTCTTTACCACTACAGCCAATAAACATTACTATTAGAGGAAATATAGTCTAATACATGGCAACTTGCTTTTCATGCTCATCATTAAAAAATGTGTAATATGAACACAGTGTGTACACAATCAACACTTCCATTCTAGGGGTAAAAAGGGAAGAAAGATGATAATTTGGTGCACAGAAGTCTTTTTGGTATAAAATGACTCAAAGTAATGAGATATAATAATTCAGGGCACAATAGTAGCCCAAATGTTTGAAATTTTGTATTATATGATATTAAATTTTTTGTTATCTGTTGCTGTTGGTTCGGATTTCTGTAAGATTCAGAGTTAACATTCACAAGGAAACACACAAGCATACAAATTAAAAAAAATAAGAACTGCAGCAGTACAAGTTAATTTCCCAAGGATGTGAAAAGAATAATTTTCTACAATGAGGTGTACCTTTATGCACTCTGTCAAAAATTAGGCATAGTGTTACACATTCATGATACATCTTGTAGCTCCTCAAGTACAAAGAGTACATTAGAACTGAAGTGTAAATCATGTGCTTGTTTTGAATTGCTTTATCTAATTCTTTATACATATATTAGTCCCATTGTAAAATAGAGATGTGATTTTCCTTTCACAAGTCTAGCTAAATCTTAACATTATGTAAATACACATCTGTTAAAAAACAAAGCTAAAGAAACAATCCACATTTACTGTGAAACAAAAAAAGATTTCAAGGATATTAGACTATAATTTTGTTTTTGCTTTGTTTTAGCTGCATCAAGGTTTTAGGGTGATGTATTTTACTGCTGTTCTCCAAACAATAAAAAAAAAATTCCTTTAGAGTGTATTGACCATAATATAAACAAAGTACTTAAAGATAGTTATTTTAAACAAACAAACCTCGAAGGCAAACTAATTAAATATATTTTACATGTAGTAACCTATAAAAAAGGGAAAGCTAATTTGAGAAACAGAGCTTGAGCACACATGTAGTCACCAAGTGATTTTATCAGTTCATATTGTCATCAACAGTAGATTCAATTATAAATGGTGTTCATTAATAGGATGATTTAAAATGAACCCCCTAGAATATTCTCCCTCAAGCTTGTTTTGCTTTGGCAAATGTTTAAATCTTCTTCTCTACCCTCTCCTTGTGTTATTAGAAATGTTGATCTTTAATTTGAATTTTCCATTCTCTTCATTTAAGTAATTTAGTTTAGTGACAGGCACCTTAGTAATCAAACATGTATTTTTAGTGCCTACTCTTGTAAGGCATTATATTCAACAAAGACAAAGTGAATAATTTTATTGAGTCCAAACAAGGAAAAGGAAGATACATGGAGATTGAATTGTACCTGGAAAATGAGTAAGAAGAGAGCTTTAGAGTAAGTGATCATATTCCCTTTGGAGATAGTTTAATGAAGAAATATTGGTTTTTCTTTTCAAAAGATAACCTCCTTAAGGAATTAATTTTGTTTTTGAGATCAGTTCAGAAGGCAGTTATATGGATCTACAATTTTGTTCTATAGCATTCATTCAGTAAGTATTTTTCAAACACTGCACTGTGCTAACCCTCAATTTATCTTTTAAATTTTAACACAATTATTCAATATGGTCTGAAATACTGTGAAAATATTTGCAGATGAAGGTGTAAAAATATTTGAAGATAAAGCTACTTAAAAAGCTGGATTCCCTGAAAGTACTAGAGAAATCACTATGCTTTTTGATATTTCAAAAAGGTCAGAAATCTCAATAGAAGCAGACTGTTTGTATGAGATGCCCAAGAAAAGTTTTTTAATTGCTAAAATTTACTAAATATTCATGATCCAACTTTAAGAAGAGGTAATACCAAAAATTCCAGGCTTGTAAAATATTAAAAATTTATTGTGCACATTACAGAAAGTTTTAATTCCACAAAATAATATAGTATACGATTCACATGGATTACTTACTGAATATACATACTGTATTCATTGTCTCTCTCTCTCTCTCTCAGTATTAATACTTCTACATTAAACAAGACACACCAACATCTAAACTTAAAGTTAGGTAAACTCAGACCAACTTCCTACACTATGCAAGAAATATCACTACATATTCCTTACAATATTACTTAGTTTTAACACTTTTAGTGCAAGGAAGCATATTCTATATTAGTTTGGTTTCAATTTGTTTCAATTCTTCATTCTAGAGAGCATCACTTTATGTATGTTTTATTTATTTATTTATTTATTTTTTTGCTTTGACAATTTTTTTTATTTCTTTTCAGCGTAACAGTATTCATTGTTTTTGCACCACACCCAGTGCTCCATGCAATACATGCCCTCCCTAATACCCACCGCCTTGTTCCTCCAACCTCCTACTCCCTGCCCCTTCAAGACCCTCAGGTTGTTTTTCAGAGTCCATAGTCTCTCATGGTTCACCTCCCCTTCCAATTTCCCTCAACTCCCTTCTCCTCTCCATCTCCCCATGTCCTCCATGTTACTTGTTATGCTCCACAAATAAGTGAAACCATATGATAATTGACTTTCTCTGCTTGACTTATTTCACTCAGCATAATCTCTTCCAGTCCCGTCCATGTTGCTACAAAAGTTGGGTATTCATCCTTTCTGATGGAGGCATAATACTCCATAGTGTATATGGACCACATCTTCCTTATCCATTTGTCCATTGAAGGGCATCTTGGTTCTTTCCACAGTTTGGCGACCGTGGCCATTGCTGCTATACACATTGGGGTACAGATGGCCCTTATTTTCAATGTGAGACAGGAATCCATCAGAATCCTAGAGGAGAACATAGGCAGTAACCTCTTTGATATCAGCCACAGCAACTTCTTTCAAGATATGTCTCCAAAGGCAAAGGAAACAAAAGCAAAAATGAAATTTTGGGACTTCATCAAGATAAAAAGCTTCTGCACAGGAAAGGAAACAGTCAACAAAACAAAGAGGCAACCCATGGAATGGGAGAAGATATTCACAAATGGCAGTACAGACAAAAGGTTGATATCCAGGATCTAAAAGAACTCCTCTAACTCAACACACACAAAACAGATAATCATATCAAAAAATGGGCAGAAGATATGAACAGACATTTCTCCAATGAAGACATACAAATGGCTATGAGACACATGAAAAAATGTTCATCATCACTAGCCATCAGGGAGATTCAAATTAAAACCACATTGAGATACCACCTTACACCAGTTAGAATGGCCAAAATTAGCAAGAGGAAACAACATGTGTTGGAGCGGATGTGGAGAAAGGGGAACCCTCTTGCACTGTTGGTGGGAGTGCAGGTTGGTGCAGCCACTTTGGAGAACAGTGTGGAGATTCCTCAAGAAATTAAAAATAGAGCTTCCCTATGGCCCTGCAATTGCACTACTGGGTATTTACCCCAAAGATACAGATGTAGTGAAAAGAAGGGCCATCTGTACCCCAATGTTTTTGTATGTTTTATAATTCATTAGATTAGGTCCTTTTGAGAAACACTGAGATATTTTTGCATCATTTTTGCTAAAGGTATTTCTATGGACAGCAATGTCCTCTTTCATTTGGAAAGACATCATTTCTATTTTACATACAGGCACACACATAGGTACACACACACATATACACAAGTAAACAAATGTTTGAATGGAGACATGGGGATTTAATGAGAATATTAGATTTCACATACTTCTGAGTTAGGACTTACTACATCTACAACTCTGATACTCATAAGCCATGCATATATCTATGATATTAAATGAGCCTTCTCTGAAGACAGCAATTTATCAGCAAAAATGACAATAGCCAGGACTGTCCAGTTTTCTTATTCCCCACTGGAACCACAAGGGGGGCATGTCTGTCCATAAATCTAATTATCAACAATTGACTTGACAATGGAAGCCATGTAGGTAAAATTTTAATTTCAATGGGTTGATAATTTCTATGCTGTAACTGATTCAGGAGTTTAGTCTAATGTATTTCAGATGTTTCCTGGATAGAATGTTCGGCCAGGCAAATTTCTTCTTCTTTTTTTGAAGATTGTATTTATTTATTTGACAGAGAGAGAGAGAGAGAGAGAGAGAGACAGTGAGAGGAAACACAAGCAGGGGGAGGGGGTGAGGGGGAAGCAAGCCTTCTGCTGAGCCAGGAGCACAATGAGGGGCTCAATCCCAGGACTCTGGGATCATGACCTGAGCCTAAGGCAGAGGTTTAATGACTGAGTCACCCAGGCCCCTCAAGTTCAGGCAAATTTCTATGCACAGATAAAGAACTAGGTAGATGAAAAAATTTTCATTTTAAAAGGTTTCTCAGTAGTGGTTGCTCAGAAGAGACACATATTTTATCTAATATGTAAGGGTTTACATGGTAGAATATTGCATGCATTTTCTTTATTGTATCTTGACAAAATGTGTGTATATTTTATAGGTACCAAAGGCTAATGCTATTTGATTTTCCTCTTGAAGGTTTGATTTGGTAAGATTAATGAATATAAACCATTTAACACTGTTTTGTGACTTATATTTAGAAATGGAATTAGCAAGTTCAAGGCTGGTACACATTGCGAATCCAACAATAACAACCAACAACAAAAGGACAATATTAAGGACTGTTATGACTTTTTTGAGAATTGACCTTTTAATCATTATGTAATGTCCCTCCATTTTCTTGATAACTTTCCTTGCTCTGAAATTTGCTCTAAAATTAATATTTCTATTCCCACTTTCATTGATTAGTGTTAGCATTCTTTATAGTTCTGCATCCAGAAATACATATTTTAATATATATGCATCCTTATGCTTAAAGTGGGTTTCTTGTAGATGATATTCAGTTGGGTCTTGGTTTTCCTTATCCTTCTGTTTATTTCTAATTTCCTTCCATTGTGATATAGAGTCAAAGGATTTCAACTTTTTATATTTGTTGAAACATGATTTTTTTGGCCTAACATTGTTTGTCATTTAGAATTGTCCATATACACTTTAGGAGAATGTGTATTATGCTGTTGTTGGGTGGCATGTTCTATTTATGTCTGTTAGTTCTAGTTGGTTTATACTGTTGTTCAATTCCTCTACTTCCTTATGGATTTGCTGTCAAGATTTTCTATCTGTTATTGAAAATGGGGTACAAAATCTCCAGCTATTTTTGCAGAAATATCTATTCTTTAAATTTATCAAAGTTTGCTTTATATATTTTGAAACTCTGATGCATATGTGTAATAGTCATTAAACCTTACTGAACTGATGGTTTTATCTATATGTTATATCCCTATTTTTATCTTATAACTTTATTACTTAGTCTGTTTTTTATCATAGTCACTCAAGCTGTTGTGGTTACTATTGGCATGGAACATCTTTTTCCATCCTTTCACTTTCAAACTATTTGTATCTTTGGATTCAGAGTGACTCTCTAAAAGATAGCATATAGTTAGACTGTATTTTTTTTTAATTTAATTTTTTTATAAACATATAATATATTTTTATCCCCAGGGGTACAGGTCTGTGAATCGCCAGGTTTACACACTTCACAGCACTCACCATAGCGCATACCCTCCCCAATGTCCATAACCCCACCCCCCCTCCCAACCCCCCTCC